>NW_020173687.1:10083481-10142762 GCF_003031525.2 Neophocaena asiaeorientalis asiaeorientalis | reverse complement strand
CGCCCCAAAAAAAAAAAAAAAAAAAAAAAAGAGTGTTCATGGAAGGCGTCTTCATAAAATTGGAAACAACCCCAGTGTCCATCAACAGGAACATGGACACAGAGATTGTAGAACGTTTCCCCAGTGGAATAATCCATGACAACAGAATGAATGAACCTCAACTACAGCCAACAATATTGCCGGATCTCACAAGCTAGTGGCTGACAGAAGGAAGCCAGACACAAAAGGGCACAGCTCTGTGACTTGTTTCTACAAGAAGGCAAACTGAACCTCTGGGGTTTAGAAAGCAGGATCATGGCCACCTTTGTGGAGAAGGCAGAAGATTACATGTCGGGGTGCTCCTGGGGTGCTAACAAGATTCCATGTCATGCGTGGTCTGGGTGGTGATTACCTGGGTGGCCCACCTGGTGAAATGAAGAATGCACTACTGATTTCTAAGTGTGCCTATATTTCAATATTAAATATATAGAAACATTCAAATTTATTCAGTGTATTTCAATACACGATTTTCAAGTATGAAGAATGGGAAAGCAGATTGAAAAGCAAACTGGTTTGTGCTCTTCCTACGTGTATAAACACACACACACACACACACACACATACACACACACACCGGCTGCCATCCTTACAAGCCACTGGCAGAGGCTCTGGCCAATCACTGAGACCTCATCCTTCTCCCTAAGACATTTCCAGAAACGGATGGAGGATCTCCTTTGAGTCCCAGGCCTCACCCCTGTCCCTGGGTGTGCTTGTCCGTGGCCGAGTCTCGAGGCTGCCGGCGTAGGCTCACTACCCCAGAGCCCACGGTGAGATGGCCTGATGACCTGAGAACCCCCAGCTCTTCCGAGAACGCGTCACCTAAGGCACCCGGCAGGAGTGCCCTCCGGGTCCCAGTTCCCCAGTGCCTCTCTGGCCTGCCTGCCCCCCAGCCCGCCCCATCCCGGCACTGCACGAACGCTCGTACCTGCTCCGCACAGGCGCCCTGGGCGGTAGAAAGTGGAGCCTCCCTTTAGTTCTAGGCAGGGGAGGGGATCAGAATTCCTTGTGAACTCATCACATTTTGGCTCTTCCAGTTAGGTTTCCAATAACCGCACTAGTGGACGGAGGCACAAGGCAACCTTTTAAATTGTGCCTCCCCTGCCCTGCCCCCAACATTCCCGCAGCGGGACTCACAGTCTAGTATCTGGGTGTGTCTAAAGCGAGGTAAACCCTTTGTTTTCCACCTCTGCCTCCCTACTGTCCATTTTCCAAATGCAGCCAGTGAAATCTTCAGAAGGTAAATCGAATCGCGCTGCCCTGCTGCCAGAAACCCACCGACACTGGCCCAGCCTCTGACCTCACAGCCTCTGCCGCCCGCTGCTCCCCAAACACCCTTCCCTCCGATGCTCCCCGAAGCCCCACTCCCTCAGAGCCGGCCTCTCTGTGCACTCGGTCTCAGGGGGCCAACACCACCTCCACCTGGCCACACTCCGGCTCCTGACCTTGTGTGCTTTCCCTCGTGGCTTTTTTTTTTTTTTTTTTTTTTTTGCGGTACATGGGCCTCTCACTGTTGTGGCCTCTCCCGTTGCGGAGCACAGGCTCCGGATGCGCAGGCTCAGCGGCCATGGTTCACGGGCCCAGCCGCTCCGCGGCATGTGGGATCTTCCCAGACCGGGGCACGAACCCGTGTCCCCTGCATCGGCAGGCGGACTCTCAACCACTGCGCCACCAGGGAAGCCCTCCCTCGTGGCTTTTTATCACCACCTGAAATAAGCTGGTTTATTACCTCACATGCTAACGTCTGACTCGTTTCCCCAAAAAAACACCCCACAAGAGCAAGGACTTTTGACTCGCTCACCAGCGTACCCCCTTAGTCCCAGAAGGGTGCCTGGCACAGAAAAGACAACCAGTTGATGCCTTTGGGTGAGAGGGAGGGAGGCTGGTGGAGGAGGGATGGAGAGGAGGGCTCACAGTTCACAGGATCGGGCTACTGCTAGGAGCTGAGGGTATTTGCCAGGTACGACCTGGGGCTTGAGAACAAGAAACTGGTTACAGAGGAGACAAGGGGACAGAGAAAAAAACAGTGAGTGTGCGTGCATTTCTCAAGAGTGCGCCTGAGTTGGGGAGGGCCGAGGTACACGAGGAGAGGAGTGAGGGTATATTTTGCCCTGAAATATCACTTATTTTGTTAGCTCAAAAAGAGACTTTTGGGGCTTCCCTGGTGGCGCAGGGAAGAGAGTCCGCCTGCCAATGCAGGGGACATGGGTTCGTGCCCTGGTCCAGGAAGATCCCACATGCTGCGGAGCGGCTGGGCCCGTGAGCCATGGCCGCTGAGCCTGCGCGTCTGGAGCCACGGGAGAGGCCACAACAGTGAGAGGCCCGCGTACCGCGAAAAAAAAGAGACTTTTGGAAAACGTCTCAAGTCTTTGGAGTGGAGAAAGCAGAAGCTGCATTTTGGAGTTCCAGGAGAAAAGGGGGCCAAGACAGACGGCAGCATCTGTGTGCAGGAATGCAGCTGGGGAGGAAGAGAGGTGGAGCCAGGTAGGATGCCCAGACCAGACAATGGATCGCTCTGATCGTTAGCAAAGGGTCGGGGAAAGATAACCAAACACTGGGGCTTCCCAGGATCACAGGTGAGCAGCGTGGTCCACTTCTAAGACAATGTGTTTGCATTCGGACCCATATCCTCTGGTGACTCTTCTCTTTGCAGCTGCAGAAACTCCCTTTGACCCTCAAAGCACTTAAGCCCAGCTCTCACAAAGTTTCCAAGCAAAGTCTAGTTGCCAAAAATCCCAAAAGGCAAATGAATGGCAGGTGAGAAATAGCCCCCACCTGGGAAGCGCGTTCCGCTGGAGCTTGGGCAGCCAGAGCTGTATTTTGTGGGGAGACCTCCTTTGGGGAATGGACGAAAGGGATGGAAAACGACCTAGGCTGCCTCCCAAACGGACTAGAGAAATGACCCAGGGATTTCCAGTTTACCTGTCAGAAATGCCAAAGAGCTGAGAAGGCTGAATCCCACATTCACAAAGCCAACAGTGGAGTCTGAGAATGTTTCGTGAGTGCACAGGCCAGACGGCGTCTGTGAGAGGGATCTGAAACCCCAGCAGTTAGGAGACAATGCTACACCCCCTTCCTGGCGGCTACAGCGGTGGTGCAGTTCGGGGCTCACCGCTGGCCAACAGGCCACATAAGCACCTCCCCAGCAGAGGGACCTGGGCTGGGCAGAGCCTTGGGGACAATTCCAGTCAAGCATGGAACATCTAACCAGCAGCCACATTGCTGCCTTTTGGGGACCACACGGGTGGAGATTATTCCCCTGCCCTGTCACGCTCTGGGCCCAGGAACGTGAAGCCCCCAAATTGAGAAGACTGAATACAGCACATGGGACGGGGCGGTGCTTGTTCTGAATTCTGAGATTCCTTCATGTTATTTCTCCCGCACGTCAGGGGAGACGGGTCCCAGGCCCGCCACGCTGTATAACTCCAAGGGCCCCCGTTCACAGAGGGTACAATCAAATACAATGTGAGCGGCACCCCCTGGAGCTGTGAGGGTGATCAAGTAATTCTGGCAAGTGCTACCTCCCCCTCGTTTCAGAGACTGATAATGTCCCCTAGCTCAGGAAAGGCTCTGAGAAGTCCTATAGCAAACAAGGTTTTTAAAAACTTGGTTTCATCAACTATTTTTTGCTTTCTCAGCCACAGAACCCTCATTTCAGGGAATACCTCCTAAAATCCCAGGGAACTGGGCTCATGGAGAATGTACTTAAGAAAAGGCTCCACCAGTAGAATCAATTTCACTATCTTGGTTCTCAGAGACAGCCTTAGAGCTGACTCGTGTTACTGACCCTCTGGGAGATCACCCTCACCACGACCTTGAACCTGCCTGTGTTCAGAAAGACACTTATGAGGCCCCAAAGGGTCTCCATTCTCAGCTGCTTTCTCCGTATCACAAACTTCTGTCTGGGGCTACAACGGCTACTTAAAAGTTACTCATGACCACGTGAGGCCCACTTGGAATCTGATGCATCACGGAGAACCACGGATGGACTCCCATTCTCTACCCGAGATGCTCACCACTGGTCTACGATGTGGGATGATGGACAGGGTGAGTGGGAGGGACTGGCACATTTCTCACTCTAGAGACTAAACCAGCGCCGGACAGAGTCCACGGGGGAGAGTGCCAGTCCTTGCTCTGGTATCATTTATTTATGAAGCACCTCTGCCCTGATCCAGCCCCTGAGCGCACACGTGGAGAGAGGTTCCAGTTACAGCCCCATTCCATTTACCCTCTCACTCGGGTAAGGCATTCTGCATTAGTTGAATTTTCTACATGATAACCCCCTTTCGGGTAAAACTTTATCTTCACCATTTTGGGTGTAAATTGTTCAAGAGTGGATGACACCTTGGTCTCTCTTTTAAAATGGAGCACAGCGCCCCGAACTCAACCTGTGTTTGATTATTCAGGACAGATCAATTATTAACTCAGCAATACCTTGAGGTCAGCCCTGTAAGGCACGCGGGGCAGTCTGACCCTATACGAAGTGGCTCTAAGCATCTTTGCTGGATGCATTTGGGGGAAGTTTTTGAAAGACTCTTTTACTAGCGAGAGGACATGGAAACTACAAGAAGTCACTGAACCCCCAGATAACCCGGATCGTCAAAACTTTGCATAAAGGAAAAGTCGATGGTCTCCGAGTGAGCGCCAAAGGATTCCTGCCGCTGGAGCGTCTGATAACTAGCAGCTGGTCTTTGTGATAACTACTGTGGCTATTCGGAAGCTTTCTGCCTTACTTCCTACTTCTTGGCTGGGTTCCTGAGGGGACATTTTCCTAAATAATTGAGGTTTCAGGGTATATCACATGCTACTGCCGGTAGAGTGGGAGGCCGGAGCTGTGGATGGCCGCCAGCGGTATAGGCTTTCCTTCTCCCATTCAGAAATTCAAACCACCTGTCTTCCTTCTTCTGGCGCCCCCAGGGGAAGGCTGCTCTGCCTGCCCCGCCCTCTCTGTCCTTCATCCACACCTGGCTGACCCCAGGTGAGTCCTGCCAACACAACTGGCCCTTCCTCCCTGCGATCACAGACCAATGTCACACACATGGCCACTCCAACAAGACTACTGTCCAGCTGGGCCCCCGCCAACAGACTCAGGCGCCTACAGACACACGAAGCTGCCTCTGCCTCTTTTCATTGGTCCGGCCACCCCATCAGCTGGGCTCACCACAACGGAAGCCCGCTGCTTCCCTCCCATCAATGCGCGGCTCTGTTCCACTGGCACAGGGCAGAGATATGCCCGCAGCCTGCCCGCAAGCCTCCATTCATGCTCCCTTCCGAGAGAGCCACTTTTCAACAAGATTTCTCCTTCCCCCGGCCCCATCCCCCTCCCCCAAACACACAAAAGAGGGCTATAAAGTGGGATTTTTTTTTTTCTTTCCGGGAATAAAAGGTTAGCTTTCCTTCCTTTCTGTTTCCCTATCCTTGGTCTAAATTTGGCAAGTGGAAAGAGTGCAAGCAGTTAAATTGACCCAGTTCGTGACCGGGCGGACACTCCTAGGGCCGGAAGTGCCCTCATTTGCTCTTTCTGTTGCAAGGGTTGTAGGGGAGCAACTAAAACTCCTACCACCCACCCCAGAACTCCTGCTTGGAGGTGATTCTTGCACAGAGTTGGGTGAGGCCTTAAAGGTTATCTTATTCAACTCCCTCAGATTAAGGAGGGGGACACTGAGGCCCAAACAGGTGAAGGAAGATACCCAGGCCGTGCAGTAAACTTGCTGGGGAGATGCTTCGGGGCACCGAACTCACAGGCAGTGAGAAAAACAAGCATCTTACCGTCATCCAGGTAGGTCTGGTCCAAGTTCTGCTCCTGTTTAATTGTCACGCCCGCGGGTAATACTTCCTTTTGGTCACTGACCGGAGGTCCATTTTTGGCGGCTCTTTGGCTTGCGGCATTCTGCTGCTGAATGACTGTCGGGTAGGAGCCCGGGCTCAGCCTCTGACCTTGACTGACAGGGGGTGGGCCGGGCCTTGTGGTGCCGGGCGCGAAGTTCTCGCAGTACACGATGTGCTGGAACTCCTGGTGGCTTCCACAGCGCAGTTGCTGGCTGGTGGGCGAGTAGTGGATCACCGGTGAGGCCTGCTGGTTGGCTGGACTGGAGTGGAGCAGGGCCGGGCTCTGGCCCTGGGAGCCAGCGTGCACTAGCACGGAGCGGTGGGCATCCGCGAGGGACAGGGGGGCGGCCATGAGGGCCGGCTGCTGGTAGCCCAGCAGGCTGGGGCTCAGGCTCTTGCTCCGCTGGTAGAGGACGGCCGCTGGGTTCTGCTGCTGGTAGCGGGCGTCGGGGGATGAGAGCCCTGAGCGGAATTGCTGGCAGGGAGCCATGGTGGCCACGAGGCAGGAGGGGGACTCGGCCACCATTGGGTGCTGTGGGTAGTAAGGCTGGCTCCCCAGGCCCCCATGGGCAGGGCTGCAGATCAAGGTGGGGTCGTATTCATCAGTGGGCTCCGTCTTGATGGCTGGGACTGAGAGAAGAGAAAAGCACACGGGGTGCACCATTCTTAGTGCCACAGGGGTGCACAGAGGATTAGAAGACAGCGGTTAGGAACACGGCCTTAGGAGTCCACAAGGGTGGGATCAAAGATCTAGGCTCTGTCACTTATTAGCCTTGGGCAAGAGGCTCCCTGCGCAATTATCTTAGGTTACAAATTTTACCCTGGGTGATGATCTTGAACTACAGGTCTTTCTGACAGTGGAAAAGTGGCTGGTGGGTCTGTGTCAGCCCTTGTGCAGCCTTTTTGCCCAGGGGGAGAGCTCGGGGAAGAATGCTTGATGTAAAATTATGCCTCCGCCGCCTTGTCCTGCTCTGGCAGCTCCAGCCCCCTCCCCTGCTTGCCGTCCTTCATCACACTCACCACCAGCTGAAGTATCTGTGTACTTTACGTGCTCACTTATTATCTGAAACCCTCCACTAGAATGTCAGCTCCTCAAAGGGAGGATTTTTTCTTCAGTGCTGGATCCCCAGCACCTAAAACCGTACCTGGCACTTAATCGGCACTCAGATATTTTCCGGACAAAGGAATGACCAAACGGTGACTGTCGGCCTCCTTAGTTTTGTAGTACTTTGGGGGAGTGAGGCCTGCTGGCTTGGGCCTCAGTTTCCCCATCTGTCAGCTGGCAGGAACAATCATACCTACCCCATGGGGTTGTGGGCAAGATTAAATGGGATATGTGCGCACGGTGACTGCACACAGTAAGTGCTCAATGCTTGCTGTTGTTGCTACTATCACTATTACTACTGTGAGTGTTGGTGAGGTCACCGTTCCTCTCTCCCCACCCAGGACAGTCACCAGAATCCGGACTTCTCCGACATCCTTTACCGAAGCATCACCAGGCCCAGGAACTGAGGAATCAGTTTTCTTTTCACTGGAGTAAATGAATTGGTGACAGGACCATAATAAAATTGTGGGGGGAGCTCCCAAATACTGGGGGCTGGAGGGGGCAAAGGAGTTCCAGCATCTACAGCAAAAACGCAGCTTTGACTCCAGCTTCTCAGGAAGCCACTCAAAGACCGTCTCCAGGTACCTGGGCCTCGAGTTCTCACTCGAGCCAAGTTCAGGCAGGTGAGTGCTGATGCCCAGACCCAGAGAGGCCTCATCGCCATGCAGGAGGGGCGACGGCACGTGACACATAATTGAAAACCTCTATGTTACAAAGGACCGTTGAACTGCGGTCTAGAGCCCTCCCAGAGATTCTCCCCCAGTTCTGGGTCCCATTAGGCCTTTGCCACTCACGGCATGGTACACCAGTCGTGGGACAATGGAACACTCACCGTGCCACACAAACCCGTGGACGCACGCATCCCACCCAACCCAGGCCCTCACTTTTGTGCTGCCGGCAGCCCAGAGGCTCCACGTGAAACTGTCACAGGTTGGAAATTACACCCTGGCTGACATTCTCAGATTGTAGACTTCCTGGAAAGGCTGCTGGCAGGCCTGTCTCAGCCTTGGGAAGTTTGTGGCCTCTTTCTGCAGCCCTAACCACAACCCAACATAGCAGTAATATCAGTATTACTTATTATCTGAATCCCCTTTCCATCAGTATTATCTTTCATCTGCATCCCCTGTTAGAACATCGGCTCCAGGAGGGCAGGGATTTTTGTCGTGTTCACTCTTGTGTCTCCAAGCTAAAACAGTGCCTGACACTCAGATATTGTCTGGACAAATGAATGAATGCAAAATGGCTCTCGTCGCCCTTCTTAGGACTGTAGTGCTTTGTGAGAATGACGCCTCCTGGCCTGGTTATCCGCCCGGCAACTCCATTTGGCCACCAGGTGACCACCTGCTGTGGGGTCCCTAAGAGTCCACATTTTAGGGCATATTCACCTTCTACCTCTATTGTGATCAAATCTAACCCAGGGATAGGAGTCATCAGCTTTGCCACCTTCTGGCGAACAAGTCTACATGTGCCCCATCATTATTCTGCCCTCGCAAGGAAATATTAATAACGATATATTAATAACGGTATTAATAACGATTGTTGATGTGCGTTATCCTAAGCACTTTATGTGCATCTGATTTATATAACTCTTATAAGGAAGGTGCCATTTGACAGAGGAGGAAACTGAGGCTCAGAGAGGTTGAGTCACCTGCCCTAGGTCACCCAGCAGATCGCATGCATCCTCACCCAGAGGCTGATGCTGCCTCTCCACACACAGGGGGCCTGCGGAGAGAACTTCTTACCTGGATGGTAGGTAAAGTGCTGAGGCTGACTTCGTTTTCTTTTCCCGTTAATGACATAGAAGTTCACCTTCACTGATGTCCGAACGTGCTTGTTCCGATACTCAGGGATCTCAACGAAAAGCATGTTCTGAAAGAAAGGAGTTGTCAATAATTTAACTGCAACCACATCTAAATTGCCATCCAAGGTCCTAAGCACAGTGAACCAGCCCATCTAGAAGGACTCGTGGTGGGGAGGGATAAATTGGGAGTATGGCACACTACCACATATTCAGTATAAAACAGATAAACAACAAGGAATTACTGTATAGCCCAGGGAACTATATTCAATATCTTGTAATAACCTATAATGGAAAAGAATTTTTAAAAGAAGAATATGGATATATATATATATATATATATACATAACCGAATCACTTTGTTGTACAACGGAAACAAACACAATATTGTAAATCAATTATACTTCAATAA
The DNA here is from genome assembly GCF_003031525.2 of Neophocaena asiaeorientalis asiaeorientalis. NCBI lineage: Eukaryota > Metazoa > Chordata > Mammalia > Artiodactyla > Phocoenidae > Neophocaena > Neophocaena asiaeorientalis. The sequence continues at coordinate 10,133,582 of NW_020173687.1, read as the reverse complement.
AAATAAAGAAATAAATAAAAGTAAAAGGACTCGTGACACGTTCCGTACATTTACAGGCAAAATTCTAATTAAGGGGAAGTTGACTTTTCAGCTGCGGCAAAGAAAGACTTACCACTTACTCTATCAAGGTATATGAAGATGTCACTGCTACAAATCAAAAGGGCGTGGTGCTCAATAAACATGTAATTCATTCATCAATTCAATACCCACTGAGTGCCTTTTAGGTCCAAAGCACTGGGACTTTGATGAAGGAAGGGGAAAGAAGAGGGAAAGAGAGCACGAGGGAGGTGGGGGAGGGGAGCACAGGGCGTCCGGTCGTCGCGTCCGCGTGCTTACAGGCTGGCTCTTGTCTTTATCCACCGTGGCCTCCATCTCCCAAATCTGCTGCCCATCTGGAAAAATGTTAAAATGACAGACTTTGAAGGAACTATTAGCAACTGAGAATTTAAGACAAAAACTCACCAACTTATATATATCTTGGCTTATGTGTTAGATGATTTCAGTAAAGTACACCTGCGCGTTTGCATTATGGATGCATATATGTACATATATGTATTTTTATTTCTATAAATGCATATTTCTTTTTGCAAAGAGAAGGCACCTTGACAACAGAAAACTGGGCAACAATACAAGATAAGGGAAAAAATAGAAATTGCCCATCGTCCCAATACCGCTATCTTTTTTCTCTATATTTGAATGTCTACATATCTGTCTTTAAAAAAAAAAACAAGTATTGTTATACGCTTTACTTGCTAATACGCTTTGTTCAACCAAAGACTATTTCCAAAACACTCTGCATATGCCAAGACTGTCACAGGGGCCCCATTACAGATCCCTGGCTGTCCCAGACATGACTTCTTCATTGTCTGAGAACACAGGTGGCTCACATATTCTGTCCTAAGAGGCTTAAACAATGTCCTGGCTCGTGAGGCCTTGGAGTGAGTGGAAACACAGGCACCCACCCTTCACCTTTCAGTCAACAGAGAGCCTGGCTCTCATGTGACTCATTACAACAGGCGCTGAGAGGTTTGCTCAGGGGTAAACCCTCCTCCCCTGGAGCAGGGCACTGGTTCCCCAGTTCGGGGCCAACAAGTTGGGCCAAACAAAACTCTGCATTTGCAAATAATAGATTTTTTTTGCTGACCACCTACATCGGCCAGTGGCAGTTTTCGGCTGAAACAAATCATTTCCACAAGTGTTTCCAGGGTGTTTTGTGGAACACTCGCTCTGAAGAATGTTAAGTGGGTTTATGACAAAGGAAAGCAAGTTCTACCGGCTAGTAAGAATTTGGAGAAGGCGGAGTCAGAGTCAAGTGGGTTTCTTTACTGCAGGATTTCTCAGAGCCTTTGACCTGCTCAGGTGCAGTATTAACTCTCCAAGGTGGGCTGGGTATGCATCACGTCCTGACATTTCGCCAAAGCATCCCGCCTCTTTGTAAGCACTGAGTAACCTCTGTGACAGGTTAGATTTGAACCCACATAGTCTCGGCGCTTAAGGGTCACCCAAAGAAATCGGGTTTCTGAGCATTATTTGAACTTGTATAGGACATATTTCCCCAAATAATAACTAATGAAAGATCTTGTGATTGCTACCAGGGCTAATGCAATCTAGATGATCTGAAGAGAGAACAAGCGCTGAGCCAGTTGGAGCCTTCCCCAACAAGTCAGTCTGCAAGTCTTGGCCTTACAGTTCTCTTCAGTGCAATCCCTGAAATGACTAAGGAAGACACAGCTTTCCGTCCAAAGGGAAGAGGAAAACATGGTTAGTGTACCAACTCTCGCTATGGTGTGAGATCCCTGAGGGAGGGACCAAGTTATAGCTGTCACGGTCTCCCCAACATCCAACATACTGCAGGTGCCGAGTAAACATCTCACGTCTGAGCATACAAAAGTGTCAGCAGCTCCAAAGGCTGCTCATGGGGCCAGGATGAAGCCAGGAGCTGACACCAGCCGCTGCTCAGAAGGAAGCAAGAAAGGACAGACGGATAGATGTCAAGGAATTTGAAGTTCAGTCATCAAGATAGGGTATTTCCAGTGTGTAAAGCCCGGGACAGAACTCTTCAGAGAAAATCCTCATTTCTTTATCAAAGACAGGTCAAAGGTCATCCAACAGAGACGGTACGAGCTAGGCACGGGTCCTCATCAAAAAACCACGTCTCGGGCTTCCCTGGTGGCGCAGTGGTTGAGAGCCCGCCTGCCGATGCAGGGGACATGGGTTCGTGCCCTGGTCCGGGAAGATCCCACATGCCGTGGAGCGGCTGGGCCCGTGAGCCATGGCCGCTGACCTGCGCGTCCGGAGCCTGTGCTCTACAACAGGAGAGGCCACAACAGTGAGAGGCCCGCGTACCACAAAAAAACAAACAAACAAAAAAAACCCACGTCTCTATTCACTAACTGCAGTGCAAGCTCTAAGTCAGAAGATCAAGTAATAAATTAATTGAGGAAATGAACAGCATGTCGACGTCTGGTGTGTCACCCTCCCCCTAGCCTCTCAGAGGCTGAACTGAGTTCTGCCACTGATGGTACCATGGCTCTTTGGGTTTGGTTCATTACCATGTATGAGCGTCACTCACTTAGAAAAGAAAGGCCCATTTTCATGTCTCAAAATTGGGAGGAGAGAGTGAGAAGTACCCAGAAACATGATTGGGAAGTATTAAGCTGGGTCCATAAAGCTGCCACCCAGCTCTCTTCCTTGACTCACGCCAATAAGTGGAAGATGAAGCATAGAAAATACAAAGTGACGGTGCGATGAAAAGGGTGTCACCGTGAGGAGAGTCCTCAAAGTCCCTTCCCCTGGTCTAAGGACCCAAGAGAAATGGAAAGGAGCCCTTCTCCTCAAATTTGACACTTGTCTCCATCTCCAGTGAGCAAAACGCCACCCAGCAACAGCCATAGAATTCTAGGGTACAGGTGCTAGATAGTAGCCTTAAAAATTAGCCAGCCAAACACCATCAGATAGGGAAACTGAGGCCCAGAGAAGGAAGGGGGGTTGTCCAAAGACATGCGGTAGACAGTTATTAAACCAACAATTGGCACAGTCCAATAACAAAGGGAATGCTTTCGAAAGAAGCTGAAGGTTACTAAGCAGAGAAGATGCCAGCTTCCTGGGAGGCTGGAGAAAGGTCCTACATAGGGACGATCTTTTTATGTCGCATCCACCGCATAGGTTCACGCACATCTTCTCAACCCTTTCCCTGCTTCCCCTGTGCCTCCAGAAATACCATCTAAAATCCCACGGCGGCCTTGAAGGCCCTGCCCCACCTTGCTCCTGCCTCCGTTCCAGCCTCTTGGGGCACCATTCTCACCCCTCCTACTACTTTTTTTAAAAGCCAATTGGCCTCACCCCAGAGCGCTGGCTTGTTTTGTGACCTATAGTGTGGCTTAGCAAAATGACGTTTTTGCTCCTGAAAAAAAAAGAAAAAAGAAAAAAAGAAAATTCAGATGGTCTGGCCGTTCTGGGCACCCCCAACAGGAACTGGACCACGGCGGCCTCTCCGGATGGTGCTGTAGGCGCCACCTCACCACAGCCCCCTGCCCTGGCCCGCACGTCTCCCATCTACTTTCCAGGCCCTACCTTAGTGGACCTTTGAGAGACAGGTACCTCTCCCCACACCGTGACAAGGGGAACTTGTCAGGGCTCTGCAGAAAGGCCCTCCACTGGGATGTGCCCGAGGTTTTCTCAGGACTGTACGACATTTTGGCCAGAAGAAGCCACCGCCCAATATCACCTCAGGCAGCGTCCCACTCTGTTGCTGTATACCGCCCCCCCCCAAAAAAAAACAAAGAAAGACCCCCGGCCCTTTCCTATCTGTCAGGACAGGAAAACTCGCTTCCCTTCCTCCTGGACCACAGGCCCCTTGCTCCAAGGACCTGACCTTCTCTTTGCTTCAAAACCAGAACCACGTGTCCAGGAGGCCCTTGGCCACCACACAGCCCAGCAAGGGCCCCGGTTTGTCGACACAGGGCTCCCAGCGTGGGCCGCAGAGGGTCATCCCTCCACCCGCTCGCTGAGAAGCCCTCCCACCGCCATCCCCCAAGCTCCAGCCTGGCAGCCAGGCGGCCACATCCCAAGCTCCAGATGTCAGCCCAGGAAAGCAGCCTGTGGGGTTTCGGAGGAAATGCCTACTCACCCCAGCGTCCCCCAGCGACACGTTTACTGTAGCCCCCAGCATTCTCGGGCGTGTTCCGTGGCCAGAACAGACTTCCCCTTTATGGGTCACCAGAACGCTCTCCATTTTATCCTACATACCCCAAACTCCGGAGCAGACAGACCCAGCTTTGAATCCCTCCTTGTGTTGCCCCCAATTAGCTGTGTGAGCTGGGATAAGATACTCTACCTCTCTTTGTCTCTTAACCAAAATACGGGGATAATCAGAGCACCTACACATCACAGGTTCATTCCAAGAGAAGAGACCCAGACAGAGTATAAACATTCAACAGACATTGGCAAGCATTAGCAGCAGGGCTAGCAGCAACAGATGATATAAATATTGGCTCCTTTATCATTTTTTTGCATTTGTTCCACGATTGAAAAAAAACACAAGCATTTTTCAATCAGAAAATAATAAAAAACATTCTCTGATTGCAGTTATAAATACATTTGCCTGCAGGCATGGGCTGGAGGGAATTTACAAAAGGACAATGTCTGTTACAGGAGACAGGTGGCATGGTGCCTGAGTTTCTTTCCTTTCAAAAGTGGGTGTTTACACCATTATCTCAACTTTTTAAAAGCCCCAAGGGCAGCTTCAGGCATCTAGCCTGGCTGTGCCTCTCCCGTGGTCCCTGCACTCCTTTCTGAACAAACCAGCCCTCAACGGGAAGTGACAGCTGCCGTTAGGTCCTTGATGCTACATAGCATATGGAAGACACACCAAGGGGGCTGGTCTCTAAGGGTAGCATGCAGCTTACAAAATACCTCAAGGCATTTTCCTGGGCTCGTCTTCCATTCCCCCACCCCACATGAAATCCCAACTCATAGGTCCTGGGTTTCACCAAGAGAACATACTAATCCCATCCTCTGAATGGACCTTCCAGGAGGCAGTGGAATTCACAGTAAATGCTGGCAGGACTCTCTCAGCCTGATGTCACTCTGACTGGGTTCAAGTCCCATCACTGCCATTTACTTGCTGTGTGGTCCCTGAATGGTATCTTAACCTCTGTGCCTCAGTTTCCTCATAGGCCAGACGATAAACTTAATTTCTTGACTTCAAAGAGCTGTGGTAAGAATTCAAATAGAAATTATACGTAAAATCCTTAGCAAAATGCCCGGCCCACAGTGAGCACTGTTATCACTATTATTATTTTAGAATTTGGTATCTCAGGTCCAACTTTAAGGAGAAAGAATTGGCTGGCCATCTCGACCCCAGTATTCTGGTGGGTATCACAGCTTCTCGTTTCAGTTCTTTGCTTTACACTTCTCACTGCAAATAAATAAAATGGCCATAGAAAGTATTCATTGATAGGGACAGATTGAATCGATCATGGGCCATCCATACTTGGTATGGAATATCAGGTATAGAAATATCTTCAAATAAGGACGGTCATGTTTTCTGACCTAGAAATGCATTCCTGCTATATTAAAAAGCAGAATTTTTTTTCTTATTTCTTTTTTTTGGGCTGCATTGGGTCTCCATTGCTGCACGCGGGCTTTCTCTAGTTGCAGTGAGCAGGGGCTACTCTCTGTTGCATTGCGCGGGCTTCTCATTGCGGTGGCTTCTCCTGTTGTGGAGCACAGGCTCTAGGCATGCGGGCTTCAGTAGTTGCGGCACGTGGGCTCAGTAGTTGTGGCACACCGGCCCTAGGGCACGCGGGCTTCAGTAGTTGTGGCGCACGGACTTAGTTGCTCTGCGGCATGTGGGATCTCCCCGGACCAGGGACTGAACCCATGTTCCCTGCACTGGCAGGCAGATTCTTAACCCTTGGGAAGATTCTTAATCAGGGACGTCCTAAAAGCAGAATTTTTAAAGTGTAGCAGACTAGTACATGAGGCATGACATCACTTTGTGAGTCTATAAACATCTCTGCTTATGCTTAAGGAACCTGTGCCCCAAGCTGCCTGGATAGTCACAACCCCACGCTTGGGACTGGATGGATGAGGTGAGACCTTCACACCTTCCTTCACATGATTTAAGAAACATGGTAGAATTATGGGCGATTTTAATTGATGTGCATTTTTAAAATAAAGTTTTTCTCTTAAGAAAAAAGTATATTGCAACTGCCTGTTGATTTGTCTGTCTCCCAGGAGCCCCCTGGGGCCACGATCTTAGAGGGAGGCTGGGCATGGACCCCCAGTGTGGATTAAGCTCCTACAGCACAGCAGGCCCCCTGCAGGCTGCTGGGGCCTTGACACAAGCCACACATGCCCTCTTGCCCTCAATGGCCCCCAGACAAGGAGGCAGGGCCCTGGGTCCCACCGGAGCTCAAAAGAGAAATGGATTCAAGGTTCCTCACATCTGCTGGGATGGGAACACTGCCTCCTTCCTCAGCTTCCGACCCCCGACTCAGCTCCGGATACACTGGCCTCCTCTATCCCCCCAACAACCATGCCTGCCCTTCTCCATACCTCACCAGGACCAGTTCCTCCCCATCCTTCAGGTCTGGCTCAGGGAGGTCCCCCCATCCTCTGTCAGTTTCTTCTCCTACCTTCCACTCTCTGACATCATTTTATCAGCCCACTGGTTTTCCATCTCTCTCTCCTGCTAGGCTGGGGGCTCCCGGAGAGCAGGGCCAAATGGTGGTCTTGTTCTCAGCTTTCTCCCCAGCACTACGTGTCTGGCCCTTAACAGATGCTCAATAAACAATGGTGGGGCTTCCCTGGTGGCGCAGTGGTTGAGAGTCCGCCTGCCGATGCAGGGGACACGGGTTCGTGCCCCGGTCCGGGAAGATCCCACATGCCGCGGAGCGGCTGGGCCCGTGAGCCATGGCCGCTGAGCCTGCGCGTCCGGAGCCTGTGCTCCGCAACGGGAGAGGCCACAACAGTGAGAGGCCCGTGTACCGCAAAAAAAAAAACAACAAAACAATGGTGGACTAAATGAACAAACTGACGTCATATTCCCCAGCGCTCAGCCCACAGCCAGAGCTCAGGAAATGCCTGACCACTGGCCTCTCCAGCAAAAAGACCCCACAAAGAGAAATCACCGAACCCTTGTTGAAGAGTCCTTTCTGTGAATGGACTGAGAAGGAATGAGCCTGGAGTACAGATGCAGACAAGGAATCAAACTCAACCAGAGCCACTCAGCCCGAGTTCGAGATAATCCACCTCCGATCCCTACCCCAGGTCTGGGACTTGGAAAACCTGCTCAGAACAGAAGAGGCTCAAGAAGACCAAGTCTGCTTCTCTTGCTCTGGCGGAGATGAAATAAAGGACTTCGGTCTTTCAAGCAGATGTTCGGGCAAACTTCCCCTGTCCTAAATTAACACGGGCTGGCAGCCAGCACAAAACAGGCTCTTCCAAGTCTTTCCTCAGAGGCGAAGAGAAAAGAGCCAATTTCTTTGGGCAAAGAGGTTGGGTCTAGAGAAGACTTAGTGAGACTCTGCAAGAGAAAAAAAAAATGGGGTGGGAGGAAGCGCATGGCCCAAGTAACACCACAGCCTTTGTTTTAACTTGGCCGCAGTGCCAGGGGAACATGCCTGAACAGCCAGTGCGTCTGTGGATGGATGGCCCCTGTACTTGGGTTTGCTGAGTGGATTCTCTCTGCAGGCAGCTCTTGAACCCTACGATGGAGCAAAGCAGCAAGAAGCAGCAGGGCTGGCGCTGGATCCGGGCTACAGCCTTAGCAGTCAGCCTCGTGTCAGCACTCACAGCAGAAACGCGCACGCTTTCAGGAGGAGGAAAGCAATCCGTCCTCACTGGGGCCGTGAGCGTGCCACCGGGCTCGAGGCAAACGGAGAGGAAATCGAAGTGTCTGCTTGGGTTAGGAAACTGTGTGTGACACTTCCCAGGCCTGGCCCTGCTTTTTAAAATTAGCTAGATGAAGATGGTTGAAGTCATTTCAGTCTGCTCTTTACAACTGCTAACTAGCAGGAAAACGCATGCTCCCTGGATGCACGGGCTTAACGAGCCCAGCAGATGGGGGGATTGGGAGTGGCCCCTTAGTTAGGATTTCCCCCACCTGAAATGGTACCACTGCCCCTGTGTATTTCCTGAGAGCTGGAGAGGAGTGCCTTGATTCCCACACCTCCCCCTCTCCTCCTGCCCCGCCACTTCCTGGTGGGCTTACCTGCCCTGTCCCCCACCTGCACAACTGCAGCGGCTGCTCAGTCACCTCCCAGCTTCCACTTGTCCCTGCACCCAACCCCCAAAGACCATTCTCCATCCAGATTGCCAGAGCAACCTTAAAAATGTAAATGAGGGCTTCCCTGGTGGCGCAGTGGCTGAGAGTCCGCCTGCCCGATGCAGGGAACACGGGTTCGTGTCCCGGTCCGGGAAGATCCCACATGCCGCGGAGCGGCTGGGCCCGTGAGCCATGGCCGCTGAGCCTGCGCGTCCGGAGCCTGTGCTCCGCAACGGGAGAGGCCACAACAGTGAGAGGCCCGCGTACCGCAAAAAAAAAAAAAAAAAGGTAAAAATGTAAATGAGATCATGACACCCCCATGCTTAAAAGCCTCCAAGAGCTACTCGCTTTTGGAATGAAATCCAAACTCCTCGCCACGCCTACATGGCCCAGCATGACCTGACCCCCCCTCCCTGGTGACCTCTCCAGGCTTGACTGGTGTCACACTCCCACTCACTCTCACCCTGCACCAGCCACCTGGGTCTGCTTTCAGTTCCCCAAACACCCCAAGCTCATCCCCATGCTGAGACCCTGGCACGGGGCAGTTCCTTCTGCCATGGACACTCTTCTGACCAACCACGTGGCTCCCTCTTTCCCGCCTTTAGGGCTCTGCTCAAAGCCACCTCTTCAGGGAAGCCCTCCCTGACTGCACCGTCCATGGTTGCCAGATTTAATAAATAAAAATACAGACCGTTCAGTTAAATTTGAATTTCAGAAAATGATGAATACTCTTTTAACTACCAGTTTGTCCCAAGCTCTGTGCCACTGCACAGAACATACTCATATTAAAGAAATGCACTGCTTGAGATTCGAAATTAACTTAGCATCCTATATTTTTCTCTTAACTTCCAGCCCCTTTGCTCTTTCTCCTAGGACTGGTTTCCCTGTCTTCACAGCACTCGCCCTGTCTCAAAGTGACCTCCTTATAAACAAGTTTGAGACTGTCCACCCGCTGAGAGCAGGGATCTCGTATGTCATATGCCCCCAGTGCCTGGCATAGAACCTGCACACAGTAGGGGTTTAATAACATCTGGGGAGCAACTACGGAAGTCCTGGGGGCTGAGTGAGCAGAGGAGTGAGGCTAAAAGAGCAACAACAGGTCATTTACATAGAGGCCGGATTTCAGCTCATCTTTCATGCCTCCAGGGGCACCTCTTCTCAGCGATGGGATGTCATCTCTAGATGTCCCACGCCAGCTCACACAGTCACCCTGGGAACCGGGAAGTGGGAGTTTGGGACCCTGCCTTCCTCTGATGTGCCCTGTCACCTCAGGGAAGTCTGCCAATCTCCCTAGGTGAGTTGGCTTCCCATGTGTAAGATGGGGCCAGGGGGCGGACCATTAGTCATGTTGCCTCCACTGTATCGGGTGTGACAGCAGGAGTCTGAAGGGTCAGGGCTGAGAGGAGGGGAGAGACGCACCCGTGCCAGGAAGGACTCTTCTCCCAGACAAGAAACCAACACAGGCCTGCCTTCCCCACTCCCTGTTAAGTAAACTGAGCTCCCAGAGGACACATGGAAGGTCAGCTGACATTTTCTGGGCACCTCCTATGGCCCGACACTTTCAGATCCTTGATCTCCTTTTATTACTGAAATACCACCAACACCATTTTAGAGATGGGGAAACTAAGTCCCAAAGCACATAATATGAGGCCTATCCAGGCTTCAAGCCAAATCTGCTGGGTGATCCAAAATCCAGCCTGCTGACCCCTTAAATACACACAATTTTTACTTAAAAAAAAAAAGTATGCAACCACAACTGTAGGGGAAAAAAAAATAATAATACAAGAGGGTGTCAGGCCATTCATTAATAAAAGATATCATGATTTTTCTTGACGGAGGTGGAAATTCCAGCCTGCTAATTGCAAATTACAGAACGTCTGTTGGCGCCAAGAACAATTTCTGATGGTGGAAACACTCGGACCCGAGTTAATTAGAAAACATTTCTCTGTGTCCTCTTCTTCAGGCATTTAAACAGAAGGATCCTTTCACTCCAAAGTCTGCTCTCGCATGCAAGAGGACTGAAGTTTGGGCAAATACTCAGCCCTCTGAAAATAAGACCATTTTCTCTATCTCCAGTGGGGCTCCCGAGTGGCGATCTGGCCTCTGTCTTTGGAGGAAAGCTCTGTGTCCCAGCCAGCTGTGTGTAAGGGGTGGGCTCCAGCTCCGGGGGCCAGTGACACGGTGGACGTGAGTCACCGAGGGCAAAGGTCTACAGAGTCTTAGTCATGGGCAAGCCCAGCTTGGAGTCTGACCTCTCCCAGTGGGAAGACCAAAGCAGAGGGACTCCCAGACCAGGTCAATTTTTTCAGAAGACACCAGACTGGGTGAAGCCCAACCCACGGAGAAAAACAGGTGGGAAGAGGAGGTGTCTTCTCTAAGCGAGTTCCAATGTTTCCAGGGCACTAATTCATGGAAAAGTACTTAATTTAGCAAAAAATTTTTATTTTAAGCATATGTATTTGTATTTATTAAACAAAGCTCAAAATACAACCTTTGGGAACCTCCAAGTCATAAAATGACTCACATTAGGATATGATGACTCAGTGGGAAAGAGGGAATTCCACCACCCACGCCTCCTTTCTAAAAAATCAATTTGCCCTCTCAACAGGTGATAGGAGCCTCTGCCATCAGAGTGGTCCAGAAAATCGTCCAACAAAACAAAACACAAGTTCTCTTCAAACAATTTAAGTTTCAAAGCTGAGTAATCCGACGCGGGCAAGTTTCCAACCTACGCCCCCGCGGGACACAGAGAGCCAGGGAGCTACTTGGCTGGGGCCGGGGGCCTGAATTAAGAAAGATTTACCAGCTGAAAAATTCCAAAACCCTGTGTCATGTGGAGGAACCTTCCAAAACATTGGATCCCACCCAGGCGCAGCGAGTCGCTCAAAGCCATGGCAACCCGGTTTCCGCTGCCACATCACTTTTATTTTTGTGTCCTTAGATTTTTTCCTGTTTTGCAATGTTTTGCTGGGACCCCCGACTCCGCCTGAGGCCTGGGTGGCCGGGCGCCAGGGTTACCAGCTGAAGTCAGGAACAGCCTGGACTTCCCGGCGTGACCTTCGCCTAGAAGGTTACACATTTTTTAAATTTCACAGAATATATAAAGGCTTTTCAGCAATTACTGAAAATGGTAAATAGGAAAGATGCTGATCGTTCTGCTGGGTTCTTTGTCCTCTTGGATGTCCCTAGAGAGAGTCCTTGGGGATTGATGATAAATGTTGCCTGGGATTCCAGCTCTGTTACCTGCTGTGAGCTGACCTGGGGCCCATGGCTTGACCTCTGTGAGCCTCAGTTGTCTCATCTGTAAAACGGGGGTAATGCGCCTGCCTCTCGGGGCCAGTATGACTATTAAAGGAGAGGACACATTCATTCAACAACATGTATAAGAACCTACTGAGTGCCAGGGGCTGTTCTAGATGCTGCACATACAGAGGCAAACACCACCTCCCCGTCCTCAAGGAACTCTGACGCGGGAGACATCAGAGACAAGATAATTCCAGTAGAGCTAACTACTACTGGGCAAACAGGGCAGGGCAATGGGACAGAGAGGGGCTGTGGCAGAGGTTGAACAACTTCAGAGCAGTTGGTCAAGGAGGGGCTCCTTAAGAAAGTCACCCTGAGCTGAGACTTGTAGGAGTAGGAGGCCACAACCCATGAGGAAACGGCAAAAGCAAAGGTCCTGCGACAGAAAGGAGTGTGGGGTGTTTGAGGACAGAACGAAGACAGCGTAGCTATGGCCAAAGGAGCAAGAGGGTGAGTCTAAAAGCTGAAATCAGAGAGACGGGCAAGGGCCAGCACATACGGGCTCCTGGAAGTCATGCAAATGATTAAAAATGGTAATAAAAACAATATAATAATCATTATTATTACTGCTGCTATAAATACGATGCCATTTTCCAAAACACCGAGCTTTTCTAACTTAAGAAACACCACGCTACCCCTCTCCTACTGTTTTTCCACCGTCCTCCAATTTGTCATCCTGCTGGAGTGGAACTGCCAATTCCATCTCAGTCGACGGCTATAAAAAGAACTTTGGAGCTGGTGGTGCCGATGACCCAACAGGGGGGCTAAGATTAGCCCAGGAGGCTGTCCACCTTTCCTTAATGTGAGAACCAGCTGGGGTTCCCCTTCCTTGGAAAACTTCAACTGTTCCACTCCGCCCCACCTCGCAGCAGCCCTGCTGGCCAAACTGTCCATGGAGATGGGAACGGGGCTGCGTTTTGGAAAAAAGAAGTTGAGCAACAGGGATTCCCCCTGCAGAAGGCAGTCCTGGGCTGGGAGGCAAGTTCTTGGGGTCAAGAGAGCAGGGCTGGCTCCCTGCAAACACAAGGCAACTCCCCACCTCTGTCTGTTAGAGCCACCCGGAGCCAGACATCCCACGAGAGAAGCCCACCACTTCTCTGAGGGCCCAGGGACACCTCAGACACCCCGGCTTGTCTGTTGGCATCGATCCAGGGACCGTATTCACCCCAGGTTCTTGTACGTTAGACACGCCACAGTCCTAAATGGACCTACCTGGCCTCGGTGACTTGCGGCAGAATTCAAGAGTCTATCTCACCACAAAATGGTTCAAGTCAGTGGCTCAGAGCAGCTAAAGGATCTTCAGACAAATTAACCTGGTTCTGAACTTTTTCAAAGTAGAAAAGCTAAATGATCAAGGATACAGATTCTAGAGCCAGGCTTCCTAGGGGCCAACCCAGCACTGCCATTTACCAGCTGTGTGATCTTCGATAAGTTATTTAACCTCTCTGTGTTCAGTTTCTCATCAGAAAATAGCTATCTTGTAGGGCTGCCATGAGGAATCAGATTGTTAATACATATAAAGTGCTTAGAACAAGGCCTGGCACATAGTGTATTATTACTTATTCTTGTTTTTCAGTGTCTCTTCGTTCCATGAGATAAAATCGTACCCATCCTTGTCCTTCCACAGCCAAGATTGGTGATGATGATGATGAGAATAATAATAAAAGCTGACATTTAATGAGCATCTGTAAGGTGCCAAGCTCTATGCAAAGAGCCTAAACTGTATCATCTCATTTAATCTTCTTGTCTCTCAAGTGAAGTAAATCATCTGTATTTTACAAAAGAGGAAATATTGGCTCAGAGAGGTGACATGACTTACCCAGGATGACAAAGCTACCAAACGCAGATCATGGGTTCAAACCCAGGCCGTCTGACCTCAGAGCTATGCTGGTAACCAGTGCAGCTTACAGCCTCCCAGAGTCTGCCTGCCAGGCCCGCACTGGGGCAGTGTGTGTCCAATAAACAATGTCTATGGCCTAAGCAATGGGAATACTGGAGAAACCGTAAAAATAACAACGGACACTCCACAAGCACGCCCGACGTGCTGAGTGCCCGCTGCTTGCTTATGCGTTTAACTCTGGGAGGGCAAGACTGTTATTAACTCGCTCACTGGAATCTGAGGTCCAGGGAAACTGAACAACAGAACGATGCTGTATTATCTGCAGGTGAGTCCGCTAACCTCTCCAGGCTTAGCCACCTGCCTCCCGCGGGCGTCCGGTTCGACGAGACAAGATGCGGAACGCAGCAGGCAAAGGGCCCGCCCACAGACAGGCTTCTATCAGAGAAAACTATTATCATTCCTCTTCTTATTAACATGCAATTTTTCAAAGTTGAAACAGACTCTGGGTTTTCCTCCCTTCAAGAGTAAACTGAAATTTCTTCTGAAACCAAGAGAAGGAAAACTAGAGAGTAAATGCCTTCCATCCAGCCAGCCAGCCAGCCAGCCAGCAAATACCTACTGGAGGCCCTTGAGTAGCCTCACAAGCTCTCTAGACAGTTTAAAGCTGTCTGGCTCCTAATTCCACAAGGAACTTGGTAGCACCTGGCCTCCAAGCCATCCCTGCACACTTCCAGCAGCCCCTCAAAGAGACTGCCAACCTGGACACAGAGAACAAGATGTCTGTATATTACTAGCATTTCCCCTCTGCCAATAAGGCGCCTTGAAGCCATACACTTCTTGTGAAAGTCAGCAGAAGGCCAGCAGGATGATTTCCTGGTCCTGGAGATCCATCAGGTAATGTTTACTTGGCCATTTACATTTCATGTCACTCTCCTGCTCAAGAACCCACCATGGCTCCCTGTTACCTTACTCATGTGTAGACTAAACCAAAGCCACGTCTCTACCTGGCATCAGGAGACCTCTCCGCTCTGGGCGTCGCCTGCTCATCAAAGCACTTCCTGGTGATAACCAGCCTCTACTCCAGCCACACAGGTTTGCTCTCTGTCTCGTGAGAGCCTAGTAACTTCTGGCCACGAGACTGCTGTTCCACCACCTGACAAAGTCTCCTCCAAAATGTATCAAGACACTTAAAACTGTGCACGCCCCTTGAACGCACTACACCACATGTAGGCCTCAACCCTCGGAAATAACAATAACAAACAGCACCAGCTAATACACATCAAGCACTTACTATGTACAGTTGGCCCTCCGAATCCACAGGTTCCACATCCATGGATTCAACCAACCGCAGATAAAAATATTCCAAAAAAAATTCCAGAAAGTTCCAAAAAAGCAAAACTTGAATTTGCCACTCACTGGCAACTATTTACATAGCATTTACCTGGTATTAGGTCTTATAAGTAATCTAGAGTGATTTAAAGTATATGAGAGGATGTGCATAGGTTCTATGCAAATACTACACCACTGTATACAAAGGACTTGAGCATTCGCAGAGTTTGGTATCCACGGGGATCCTGGCACCAATCTCTTGCAGATACTGAGGGACACCTGTACCAAGCATTTATGAACTCTTAATCGTATGACCACCCTACGAGGTAGAACTGCCACCATTCTCTTTATACAGAGAAGGAAACTGTTGCCCAGAGAGGTTAAGTAACTTGCCCAAGGTCCCCCAGCTAGAAAGTAGTAGACCTGGGCTTTGAACACAAGCAGACTGGCTGGAGAACATGAGTCCTTACCTAGCTGACCAAAGGAATATCGAGGATGTTCATCACTGAGTTACTTACAATAGCACAGAGTTGGAAGCAGCCTAACATCCAATAAAGGGAGAATGGTTAAATAAAGTACTGGACAACTATATGACAGATGCAATGCATCCACTTATACATCTGCGTTCCTCTCCCCTCACGGCACTACCACAGCCCCTCAAACCCGCAGGGACTGACCACATGCCTTCTGAACCACTCAAACCCACCTGTCCGTCTCCCCACTGCCACAGCCTTACTTAGTGCCCGTTTTTTGTGGGGTTTTTTTGGCAATGGCTTCATCAAACTTCTTTAAAACCACCAGCCTTCTATCATGCTTCCAAAGTGTAAGGAAGGAGTTGTCACACCCTAGTCACAGGGCCAGCCCATCTCAAGAAGAGGCTTTGTGTGACCTGGGAAGAAGCACCCCTTCCCTAAGACACTCCGCTTCCTCCCATCAGAAGTTTAGTAACACACAGCTCCAGGATGTACCCAGTTTGAATGGCAGCCCCCAGAGGAGGTACCCTCATGCAGTGCAATATCCCCACAAGTGGACAACCTGCCTGTGACAGTCTGTGGATCTTCCTCAGGGCAGTAAACAAACAGACGAACACCCCTTTGAATTAACTGGAAATCATGTCATAGGAAGAAAAAAAAAATCTTGGCCTAGCATCGATAACTATCAAATAAATTATATAACCTGATATTTTTCCTACTTTTGATCACTGTCTTTCTACCATGTCCTCATTGGTAATCACATTAACAGACAGTCCACATAAGAAAGAATACACAGGTCCAATAAACAGAAACATTAAACCTCTCATAGCAAAGGAGTGCCAAGTCAAAACAGTACCAATTCAGCAAATATTTTTTTAAATTAAAAAACACGGCACTTCTGGGATGGGGTGAAACCATCACTGACACAGTATTGGTGGAAGTTTCCCATTTGTATGTTTCTGGAAGGTAATTTGAATTCTAGAAGCAATATGTATTTCAAGCTCTTGAAATGACTATCCAAAATTGTACTCTGGAATAAACCCTAAATAAACAAAAAAGATACACATGGAGATTCATGTATAAGAAGATTAATCCTCCAAGTATAACAAGATTAACTGCAGTACTATTTATAATAAAAATATAAGCAGCCAGTATTTGTTGACTAACAATATACCTGGTGCCATTATAATTACCTGACGTGTATTAACTCATTTAACCCTCGCGACAACCCTATGGGGTAATAACTCTTGCTATTGTCATTCTATACATAAAGAAATGGAGGCACAGAAAGGTCAGGTAATTTGCCTAAGATCACAGAGCAAGCAAGTAGCAAAGGCAGGATTTGAACCCAGGATACCCAGGGCCAGAGCATGCACGATTAATCATTGTGTTGCTAGCCCTCCCTTCTTGATAACAGTAAAAAACTTAAAAGAATGTGTCTCCTGATGTGAAAATATAATTTTTTTTTAAAAGTTAGGGGTGGGGGGCTTCCCTGGTGGCGCAGTGGTTGAGAGTCCGCCTGCCGATGCAGGGGATGCGGGTTCGTGCCCTGGTCCGGGAAGATCCCACATGCCGCGTAACGGCTGGGCCCGTGAGCCATGGCCGCTGAGCCTGCGCGCCCGGAGCCTGTGCTCCGCAGCGGGAGAGGCCACAACAGTGAGAGGCCCGCGTACCGCAAAAAAAAAAAAAAAAAAAAAAAAGTTAGGGTTGGGCAAAACTTTATCATCCAACAAAACAAGCAAGGATGAGTTAAAATACATTATAACACGCTCATGCAATGGTGAACCGTGTCAATATCAAGATCACTGGAGACAAGGGAAATTTCTCATGGTAAGGAGAGCAGGATAGGAAACTCTACACAATGGGATCTATCCCCCAAATCAATGTCATTGGAAAGAAAAAGATGGTCAATTTTGTATGGCACTCAGAAGGCCCCCTGACCTGTGGTCTTCTCGGTAAACACGACTTTGGACTCGGCCGTGAAGTTCTGTCCCGTGAGAATCATCTGTTGGCCCCCGTAGACCAGGCAGCTGTCGATGTCTTGTCTTTCCACCATGGGCAGCTCATGGGCGGATCGCTGGGCTGCGGGTGAGAGAAAAAGAAGACAGTGTGATGACAGGAGACGCCCACGCAGAATCGTCCAGTGATTTCACGGAACGGGACACAATGCACTCTGCCCACCTTTGTCACTTGTTGTCGTTGCAAACATGGAAGCCTCACCCCTGGCAACCAGTGACTATGCAAATGTTATGTTCTTGTCAAAATGCCCCAAGTAATTTCGGCTAATTTTCTCCTAACAACACTTTTCATTTTCATGAATCAAGGGACAGATGCCTGTTCTCCTTTGAGGGAGGAAAGGAGAGTGAGAATCTGATTTTTTTAATAAAAGGATGGGCAAATCAACTTTTTTGTAAGAGACTGCCTTTGCTAGAATGTACTCTCTTCTCCTGCACTTGATGTCAGCAACACACGAAGGGCTCACGGATGTAAACTTCAGGACCTGATTCCTAAAGGTTCAGATGCCTTGGCCTTGGAATTCGTTTGCCATCCTGAACATGATTTGCCCCCATCACTTCTCTGACCACACTTCCTAGAACTCCCCCTTGCTCACTCTGCTCCAGTCACACTTCTAGAATGTTCTCACCATCTCTCAAACATACATAGCATGCTCCTATCTTTCAGTGTCTGCCCTTTCAAGTCTTTCTCTCTGGAAGGTTCTTCCCTGATTACCCGCATGGCTACCTTCCTCACTTCTTGCAGGTTTCTCCTCAGATGTCACCTCCTCAGGGCAGCTTCCTTACCCCTACCCTTCCATTCTCCCCCTCAGAGTTAAAACAGCAGTACCCACCCTCTCTCCATCTGTCTGGCTGTGTCTCTCCCTCTTTCCCCTTTATCCTGCTTAATCATTGCCGAAGAACTGTCCACTTTCAGGCGCACTACATGTAGCTTTATTGGTTCATTTGTCTTTCGTCTCTTCCCCACGAGAAGGTAAGCCCAGGAGGGAGGAGCGTTGCTTTGTGCATGCTGTGAGCCCAGGGCTGGGGACAGTTCCTAGGACTTAGCAGGGGATGCCTGTGATGGATGGATGCAAGTATTGATAGATGGAAGGAAGGGAGGAAGGGAGGAAAGAAAGAGAGAGAGAGGGAGGGAGGGAGGAAGGGTTGATGGATGGATGGAGATACATATGGATACAGACGTGTCTCAATATATCTTGACACACATCTACATATCGCTATCTCTACATATCTGCGCCTACATCTTCATCTGCATCTACAATGAGGAATGACACAGGTTGAGTGTTTAACCACAGTGACATATTTGAATGCTCACAGTAACCTTCTAAGAAAAGAAGTACTAAAATTATTCACCTTTGGGGAGCAAACTAAAGCCTAGGAGAAGTCAGATGGGGTGACGCTTAGATCTGACCCCTCCAGAACTGGTTTGTCCAGCTCCAGAACCCCATCTCCTAGCCCCTCCAGCCAACCAATTCTTCTGAAGGTGGGCTGCAGGAAAGAACGAAGACCCTCTCCAGATGCCTTTCCTGGGCAGGGTGAGAAATGGGTCCCATCCAGCATGAGGGACCATCTCCTCGGCCTCGCCTTGGCAGCGTGGGCCGAAGAGGCCGGCCCTCCCTGGGTGAGTCAGCCTGAGCTCCTGGCGTTCCTCCCAGAGCCCAAGAACTGGGCAGAGGGCCAGCCCTTTCCGTGCCAGGGGCCTGCGGACCTCCCCATCCGGGAGCCGGGGACGCAGCCACGTGAGGCCCGAGGCTCAGACCCAACCCTGTCCTCCTGGCTGGCCTGGGCCTCCAGGTCCAGCACCCCCCCTCCCTTCGGCCCCAGAGCCACGTTGAAATCAGTCCCTTCAGGAGCAGCCACACACTTGGTGACATTTAAGGAGTCTGCTGCGGACCAGATGCTCCCAGACACTTTACACTGAAAATGCAGCCGGATGACTCTCAGTGATGGCCCTGCCGGTATCTTCCCATCCCAGGCTCAGCCCAGGCTCTCTGTTCCCAGGGGCCCACCAGCCAGCGCGGTTCTAAGGGGCTGCCAGTTAAGAGTACCTATTAAAAAGGCCTCTCTGCAGAAGCTGCTAATTTCTCCCACATGGGCCAGGTTATTAAGCCTTTCTTTCAACAGAGGAGTTCTGTATGACTTCCTAATTGAGCTGCCACCAATGGGGATTTATTAGCAGTGAAAGCGGCAGCCACACCGCCTAGAAGAGCAGGTCCCAGCTTTTAAGATCCGCCTTTGATGCGTTCAGGGGGCCAGTGGGGGCTTTTGGTCCCAGGGATGGGTGGGGAGGCGGCAAGAGCCATCCTTCCCATTTTGCAGGTGGAAAGCCTGAGTCATGGCTCCTGGGCAAGCCGGCCAAGGGCTCCCAAGCCAGCGAGGCCGGGGCCTGGACGTGGCCGTGAGTTCTCAGCAGTGGGCGGGAGGCTGGGCCAGACGGCTGCTCCGTGAATCACTGTGCATTGCTGTGAACACAACTCTGCTATTTCCTGAAGCAAACTCATTGCTTCTCCCTCCACAGCCTCACAGTTTCAAGCAACTAACTGATTCTCCCTTTGCCAAGTCTGCATTTCCTGCTCCTTCCCCTTACTGAAGGAAAACTATCTTTTCTAATGAAAATTTGAAGAGTCCAGTCCGGCTTCCTGTAAGCTTTTATCTGGACGCCAGTCTTGCAACTCGAAGTGTGGGCCGAGCACATCAGCATCAAGGGAAGCGGGGGCGGTATTATTAGAGGTGCAGAACCTCGTGCCCCACCCCAGACCTACGGAACCCACATCTGCAGCTTAACAAGGAATCCAGGTGATTCTTATGAGCTATCAAGTCTGCGAAGAGCTGCTTAGTGCTGGCTACACATTAGAATCAGCTGGGGAGTTGAAACAATAATGACCCCCTGGCCCTAATTCTACCATTTTACAGACAGAAAGACAGACGCTCACGGAGCAGCAGCTCCTGCCTGGGTGAGGCTGTCACGTTGGAGGGTCCTCAGTTCCAGCTCAAGTCCCCACCAGGTGATCCTTGCACAGGGCTTCCCAGCTCTAAACCTCACTTTTCCCATCTGAAAAATGGGGCTGTTAGCAGACCCATCTCACAGGCTGCTGTGAGGGTTAAATGGGAGAATTCACAGAAAGTGTACTTGGCTCAATAAACACCGGCCAGTATGGCGAACAACAGGAAGAGCTGTAGCTCCCTGAGCAGCTGCCCTGTGCTCAGCGCCGGGAACCACTGTTGTCTTGTCTTAGCTATTTCACCAAATAAGTACGGACCGTGTCCACGTGTTTACACACAGTACTGCTCTCTTCACTGCTGTTCTTGGTGGATCCCGACCCCAAACCCAGGTTTCTTGGCCCTGAATCCCAGCATTTTTCAAAGGGAGCTTCCCGGGTCACCTGCAGCCTAATCACCTGGTTGGGGGAGGTGCTTAATAAAAATGCAGCTTCCCCAGGCCACACCTAAGCCCATAGAGGAGCCTGGACATTTGCATTTAAACAATCTTTCCAGGTGACTTGTTACACACATTCTGTTTGAGAGCCAGGTCTCACACTTAAGAGGCCACCTGAGGACGAGAAGACCTCCTCCAGGGGAGGCCCCCCCCCCATCCTCAGAGAGCCCAGAGGCAAAGCAAATGAATCCAATTAGCCCCTGAAAGAGGAACTGAAGACAGGCAAACAGCAACCAAAACCACCCTCCTGGGGTCCACTTCCTTCTCCCTCTCTGACGCAGCCTCTAACACCTAGGGCTACTAATTGGGGTGACACGGTCCAGGACCTATGGGAGGGCTCTCTGCAAGCCCACTGGGCCCCCCAGGCCTGAACCACCACCCGTAGCCGTCCCCACCGAGTCCCATTCGGCTCTTCGACCACTGGAGACTCCAGACCCTCCAAACCCCAAACCCTGCAGTGTTCTAACCAAACAGGGGGCCACCAGCTTAAAGCCAAGCCCACGGCCCAGGTCTCACCTGTGGGTGGAGGCTAGACCCTCAGCTCTGGCTTAAGCGTCAAGGTGGCCCTCGAAGCCAGGAGACTACCTCAGGCTTCCCTCCTGCCCCTGGATTCTTGCATGTCATAAAGTGGCTTGGGGCTCCTATGTTTTATGAGCTCTGAATCAACAGGGCGCTGTTGGTTTAGCCAGCTTGGGTGTTTACTTTCACTAGCAACAGCGGCTGATTGGGAGCAGAGCCGGCGGTAAAGGCTCAGAGAGGGAAATTCACACCAGGCGGGGGTCCTCCAGGTCAGCCTGGACAGGGGGCTGCCTGGCCAAGAACGATGATCTACCCAAGAACCTCAGGAGAGAGGCGGGAGAAGCTGGTCAGGGAAATTTGGTTGTGCAGAGTGGGTGGGTTCTGCTAACAGCGAATAATTACAGCTGCCATAGAGAGTGCCTTGGATTCCAGCACTTTTTATATACGTTTTTGTTTATATTATAAAGCACACACATGAAGAAGCAAGTTACGGTCATGGGTCAAAGTAAGGATGCTGCCACGTGAGAGCCTGAGTTCGAAGCCCAGCTCGGTGACATCAAGCTTTGGGACCTTGGGCAAGTCATTTAATCTCTCTGTGCCTCTGTTTTCTCATCTATAAAATGGGACTCATCATAGGGCCAACCTCAGAGAGCGGTTTGCAGATTAAATGATCTAATGCACAGGAAGTGTGTGGTACCTCATCAGGGCTCAATGAATGTCTGTTATGTTTATTTTTATTGCTAAACTTCATGAGACCACAAGCAGGAATGATTCCCATTTTGGAGGTGAGGGCGCTGAGTCTCCCAAAGGAGAAGGCACTGAGAGCTCACAGCTATGTAAGGCGGACAGGCAGAACTTGAACCCAGACTGTGGGATTCCCCTACCCAGAGGGACCTCTTTTTAGTAAAATGGAGAAGGACCCACTGGGAAAGCCGCCAGCCAGCCCAGACCAGGAGGAGAGCCCCCTTCAGTCTCACTCTGGCCCAAGCACTGACCACCCCCCATCCCAGCTGCTGTAAACACTTCCTGTCTGTACATCAGGCCCTGTCCTTGGTTGTGAGCCTGGCCCGGCTGAGCCGGGCCTGGCCCAGAACATGGTGCTGACTCAGGCCTTGCCGGGGAGGGGCCGGGAGCAGGGCCGGCAGACTGACCCCTCAGGCTGCCTCAGACCCCGCCTTGGCCACTGATGGGTCTTCCCTGGGAAGCGGGACCCTGGGGCAGAGGAACCCAATTCTCCCTGAGTGTGGGGTTCACCTCTGGGAGGGACCTGTCAGCATTCACGGCACGGGACTGGGGCGCGGTGTCTGCAAATGCAGGGGGTCCGCAGTGCATGAGACCACCTGCCAGTTCTGACCTCAGGGGGTCTCAGCTTCCTCCTACGGAAAAAGGAGCACAAACAACGGCCCTGAAAGACTGGTACCTCTCGTCCAGTCCCCACAGTGCTGGGTCCATAGGAGGGGCTCTTATTCTTCTCCATTCCAATACCTGGAGCCCCCGCAGAATATTCCCACATATCTCCAGTAACCAAGACCCTTACAGGGGGCTCCATGAATCTCCATTCGACTAACGAGCTCCCTGGTCACTGGGGGACCCAGGCAGCCCAGACAGAGAAAAGGACATGGGTTTTTAACCCCCAGCTCTTGCCCCTTCCCTCGCCAGCCACGTGACTCTCAAATCAGTTAGCCAGCCCTTCTGAACCTCAGTCCGCTAGTAAGCTCAGAGTCTTTGAGTCTTCCCAGGCTACGATGAGGGTAGAAACAAGTTAATAGATGTGACAGTTGGGGGCAGGTGGCACTTGGCAGCTCTTCAATAAAAGGGAGTTTTGCCTCCCCAGCCCCGCCAAACTAGCTCAGTAAAAGGCCATAATCGCAGGGTCAGGTAACCATATCAATCAGTGGAGAAGCCACCCCAATCCTGGGCTCCCCAAAAACCCAGCTTTCCTGTAATCACCACCCAGCCAACCCACAGCACCAGACAGATAATCATCTAAGCTCCTCTTAGCAGCAGGGCGTGCGGCTTGCCGCCAGCTCACCTGAAACAGTTAGTGTTTTGTTAAACTCTCACACCTACTGCTGCGGGGCTGTGGGCTCTCAGCAGTGACAGAGTGGCAACCAGAGGTATGTAACGTCTGCTTTGCAGAGCTACAGGGAGGGCTGCAAGTGGGAAAACATGAGACATACCAGAAGAGAGGCATTGGGGTTATTCTACTGTACTGAGATAGGTACTACTGCCATCCCCATTTTACAGATGAGACAACTGAGGCACAGAGTGCTAAGTAACTTCCCCGGGACTAAACAGCTAGTAAGTGGCAGAGGCAGGATGTGAACCCAGACCCACAGTCCTAACCATCACCCTACCCTGCTTCCTCCCAACATGTTGGTTTTCTGATGTTTCTGAATGTGATCCCTTAGTCATTGCTTAAAAGCCACCTTAGAGAGCCGGGGCGGACAAAGGCCTGGCCTACCTGCCCTCTGCCCAAATTTCACCCAAGATTTACTGCTACAGGGTCTCGAGGGAGACAATCCATTGCAGAGTGGTGGGAGGGTGGCCACAGTTCCCTAAGGGTCGCTGATCTGGTCTCCAGTTTATATGAGATGACGTCACCCTTTGGAGTTCTGGCCCAAATTAGTCTGTCACTCGTGATGTAGCTCAACCTTGGTGTCCTGGGATCCAGCAGGACATGGTCGTCACAGTTGGCTTGGTCCCTTTCTAGCTGTGTGACCACAGGCAATTAGTTTAACCTCTCTGTGCTTCAGTTTTCCCATCTATAAAACTGGAACAGATGCTGAGTTCCTGGTGTCCTCCCAATGATTTAGCAGCAACAGAGAAAGTGCTCGACATACAGTAGGTGACTGATAATAGTTCCTTGTCCTTTACCTCCTCCCCTTCGTGTCCGCCTTATGTCCTACCTTCCTTCATTTGGTCTTCAAGTATTTATTAGCATCTACTATGTGCCAGGCACTGTGCTAAACAAGTTTTAAAATATAAATCACATCATGCCAGTCCCTTATGTAGAACTCAAGGCTTCCCGTTTCACTTAGAATAAAATCCAAAGTCCCCTGCTTCCTCTCAGACCTCACCTCCTACACCTCTCCCTACCCGTCACTCCACACTGCCTCCCCGGCTGCCTCTGTGTTCCCTGACGATGGCAAGCTTATCCCTGCCTTAGGGCTTTGCACCTGCTCTACCCTCCAGCTGGGCCATGCTCCCCCGTCACTCAGGGCCAGGTTAACAAGCCATCTGTTCAGAGAGGTCTTCCCTGGTCAGAATGACTAAGGTTGCTGCTCCCCCACCCCCAAGTCACTAACACATGATCTTTGTTATTTTCACCATGACAGTTAGCTCTGTTTGAAATGATGTCTCTGCCTGCTTGTTGACTGTGGGTTTTCCCCACTAGAATGTGATCTCCATGATGGCCACGACTTTGGTTTGTTCACTGCTGCATCCCCAGTTCCTAGTACTATATAATGCACTCCAAATATACTTTTAATTAAAAGAATAATGTTAAGGGGCCTTTAAGAATTATGTGGGTCGTTTTGGCTTCTGGAAGCAGATGGGCAAGAGAGCATCTCTGATTTATGAAGCAAAGCAAAGTCAATTTGCCTGTCTGATCTCACTAATTCTAAGGATTTCCATAAAGCACTGCTGTGTGATCACCCATCTTCCACGTCAGACTTAGGAGCGTGTAGTGGAGGAGTAAAGGGGAGGTAGTGAGGGAGGCAACAGTCTTCGGTTGTCTAAGCTCTCACTTTCAGAAAAAGGCATATGAAACAACTGAATTTCCATACGGAAAACAATGCAACTGGACCCTATCTCACACCATACACAAAAATTAACCTGATATGGTTTGTATCCCTAAACCTAAAAGCCAGAATCAAAAACCTTCTAGAAGAAAACAGAAGAGAAGATGTCTGCTATCTTCAGATAGGCGGCGATTTCTTGGGAGAATATAACGAGTAATAATCCCAAAAGAAAAGAAAAGAATATACTAGACTTCATCAAAATAAAATATTCATGCTCTCAATAAGACACAATTGAGAAAATAAATAGGCAAGCCACAGACTGGGGGAAAATATCCATAATACATAAATCTGACAACA
Source organism: Neophocaena asiaeorientalis asiaeorientalis (assembly GCF_003031525.2). Taxonomy (NCBI): domain Eukaryota; kingdom Metazoa; phylum Chordata; class Mammalia; order Artiodactyla; family Phocoenidae; genus Neophocaena; species Neophocaena asiaeorientalis. Next base: position 10,108,295 of record NW_020173687.1, on the reverse strand, counting down.
GGTTCATACCCAATGCAAAAAGAACTACTGTATATTAACAATAAAAATATGAGTAACCCAATAAAAACGGGCAAAAGCTCTGAACAAACACTTCACCAGAGAAGACACAGGACAGCCAATAAGCACACAGATTAGGGCTCAGCGTCATTAGTCTTTAGGGAAATGCACATTATGGGTTATGCACAACGAGATACCATTTTACTCACTGTAATGGCTACAATTAGAAAGACTGGCAAAGCCGAATATTAGTGAGCAAGTGGAATTCTCAGACACTCTTGTACGGAGTGTAAAACGATTTGGAAAATACATAAATTGGAACATATGGTTTTTTTTCCCCATGACCCAGCAATTCCATTACCGGGTATTTACCCAAAAGAAACGAAAGCATCTGTCCACAAAGGCCTTGAAGGGGAACGTTCATAGCAGCCTTATTCATGATCCCCAAACCCCAGAAACAACCCAAATGTCTATCAGTGGTAAATAAACAATCGTTATATTCATACAATTGAATACTGTTGGGCAACAACAAAAAAAAAGGAATGAACCACCAAATCACACAGTAACAGTGATGGATCTCAAAAACATCATGCTATAAGTAAAACAAACCAGACACGAGAGAGCCCATACTGTACTATTCCATTACATGAAGTTCTAGAATGGGGAAAGCGCATCCATGGTTATAGAAATCAGAACAGTGCTTGCCTGTGTATGGGGCTGGGGAGGGGGCACTGGCTGAGGGGTAGGAGGAAACTTTCAGGAACGAGGGAAAACGCCCTGTATCTTGTTTGGAGTGGTGGTCACACTGGTGTACACGATTGTCAAAACCACTGAACAGAAGATTTACGGTCCATGCAATTTAGCGTATCTTAATTATACCTTTGGTAAAACACATTTATGTCATGAAAAGGGAGAGACTGAAAACACCATGTGAGAAAAGCTATTTTCTAGTCCACACCTCATACCCATGCCCCCAGTTCCTGCAAAACGAGCGAAGTGAATTTACACTCTGTGCTCTGAGCGGGCAGGGCCCGGTGGGAAATTGCTTTAGGTGTTTCCTGAAATGTGATGAACAGAGAGGCCCCTTTGCAGGGCAAGGAGAAAACCCAAGGAAAGTTCTCACGGGAGAAGGCATCTGCCCCTGGGGACACATCCACTCTGTCTCATGGCTGCCTCTCTCTCCTGCTGGGCAGCCTGAGGACACTGTTTTCACACTTTCATTTTTTTCAACAAACATTCTGGAGACAGTTGCTATGTGCCAGGCCCTGGCTAACATCCACTGGCCCCTAACCTTACCTAAGAGAGATTGATAAGTAAATTGGGTGTCAGTGCACAGAGAGGGGACCCTACACCCTATGGGGTGAGGGCAAGCTTCCTCCTCGAGGGGCCATCTAAACTGGGGCCTTGGATAAGGAGGGGTTAACTAAGCAACTGAGGGATGCGGGCACCCCACCTCCCAGCAGTAGGTCTCTAACTTTGCCGCATGTCAGAATCACTAGGCATCTCTGAAAGTCTACGGGTTCAGGGCTCAACGCAGACCAACTGAATCAGAGTTTCTGGGGTGGGATTCAGGCATCCTATTTTTTCTTAGAAGTCCCCAGGTGATTCCAACATGCAGCTAAGATTGCTCTGGATGGAGGTGACAGCATAGGCAGAAGCCTAGGAGCCCGAGGAAGATGCCCGTGGATTTGGGAATTGCGGAGCAGAGAGAAGGGTGAAGCCGAGAAATGCAGCTGAGGAGGTGTCGTGGGTTGAACTGAGCCCCATCAAGATTTCCTGCCCACCCAGAACCTCAGAATGTGACCTCATTTGGAAACAGCGTCTTCAATGATGTGAATAAGGATGAAGATGAAATCATCCTGGATTGCGGGGTCCTAAACCCCATGAGAGTGTCCTTAGAAGAGAGAAAAGAGGGCACACAGAGAAGGCCATGTGAAGATGGAGGTAGAGACTGGAGTGATGTGTCTACAAGCCAAGGAACGCTGGTGATGGCCGGCCACCACCGGAGGAGAGGGGCCTGGAACAGACTCTCCCTCCCTCAGAGCCTCCAAGAAGGAACCAGTCCTGATGACACCTTGGTTTAGGGCTTCTGGCTTTCAGATCTGTGGGAGAATCAATTTCTGTGGCTGGAAGGCTCCCAGGTGGTGGTAATTGGCTTCACCAGGCCTGGGAACTTGCACAAGAGGGAAGCAAGGGTTCCACCAGCACAAGGGAACTTGGAGTTGAAGCCGAGAGCTCTCAGGAACCCAGGGGGTAAGGAGAACTGTCCCATTCCAAGGGTCCCAGACGAGGAAAGGCTGCCCACAGCTGTGACCGTGTGCAAGGTCTCTGTTGGGCAAGACCAGGGTGTTGCCTTCTGAGCTCTTCCACGTTCTCCTCCAAGTGGGAGGAGGGTGGGGCAGCCTCCGGAGCTTGGGAGACCAGAGAAGGTTCGAAAGAGTCTCTGCTGAGAATAGGGGAGGGAACTCAAAGGACCTCCCTGGCAACACTGAAGATCCGCTGGAAACAGAAAACTAGAAACATGGGGTGTCCCTCTGTGCACAGGTGAGATTTGACCTTGGGCACACTGGCCTATAAATAAAGAGAAGAGATCTGCCTTTCTGGCAAGTAACTCCACTTTCCAAAGAGTGGCCTCCAGTAGCTTGTTCCAGACTTTTCTACTAGATTCTGAGAACTCAACCTTGATCCCTGATACGTCACGTAAAAGACATCTCCAAAGTAAACAAGTTAGCCTTGCAAATAAGCACCAGCCCACTGAGTGTTTTTCTTACCAACCTACCTTCCCCAAGGGGTGTACATGAAGTCAATTAGTCAGTAGATATTTATTGTACGCATACTGTGTTGATACATGTCACAGACTAATTTGTCAACAAATATTGAATATCTCCCTAAGGATCAAACAAACAGGAATTCAGTTAGTCCATAAATGTTGGAACTGCCAGACAGAACAGAGGAGATAAAAATGACACAAGGCTCTGCCTTCCCTCCGCGAGAGGGAAAGTGGCCCATCGGGAGCTCCACTTGGTATTGCCAGAGAGGCTGGTGTTGCAGAAACCAAAAGAAGCTATTTCACAGAACTAGAAAGTTGGAGACTCTGCCTCTGCTCCCTACCGAGTAAAAATGAGTAAATCACCTTAACAAGAAATCACCTTACCAAGAAAGTCTCCGTTTCCTTATCTGTCAAAGCACAGTAGTTCAATCGGCCAAACACTTTTTTACAAGAATAGGAAAACAAAAAACTGCTATGTTCAAAGCTCACGCAACTTTTAACACCCTGAGGATCTTGCTGGAGGTGCGTGCAGCCAGTGCTGACCCTTAAAGTCTCAGATTGACAGGAGATAGAATGACTTGAAGGACCCAAAGATGGAGAGAACAGGAGCTCCTATCAACGGTCCCTCCTGAGGCCTCCTGACCCCCACCTTGCTACAAACCACAGCCCCATCCTGGAGACTGAGTCATTTGCCAGAAAGGCAAGACCTTATCTTGGCAAGACCTTATCTTCTCAAAATCCCCCAAATCACTGAGGAAGAGCCTGAGTTTCCTTCCCCAAATGTCTTGAGATGTTCAAAACCAAGACCAGGGTGGGGCAATCACCACGACTAGCACTTGGGGGACAGGGGTGGGGTCTGCTGGGCAGAGGAGGGGAATTCCTTCACTGTTTCTGTGATGATGTTTTTCAAACGCTTGTTTTCCTCTGTTGTCTGCTGTTGGGTCTTTCTCCTCTAACTTCAGAGCACAAACTCACCACCACATTCAGCCTGGTCCCCATCCTGACTCACCAGCCTGGAAGAGATCACAGGCCTCCTTCACCCTTGTCCAAAGACCAATCAAGACCAAGTTCTGGCTTCTCTACCAAAGAGGGTCCACCCTCTCCTCTTGCTGGCTGAAGGTCAGTCTTCCTCAATGCTTTCTGCATAAAATATTCATACTTTCCCTTTCCTCATTAGTGTCTGATTAAGACTACCTCTGATGAATCCAAGCCACGTGCAGTTCTCAGCTGACCTACAGAGTATTTTGACTTTGTTGTCGCTTTTCTTAAAAATCAGAAGATTATTGGTTTATCTTTAAAAAAAAATCAGGGGCTTCCCTGGTGGCGCAGTGGCTGAGAGTCCGCCTGCCGATGCAGGGGACGTGGGTTCGTGCCCCGGTCCGGGAAGATCCCACGTGCCGCAGAGCAGCTGGGCCCGTGAGCCATGGCCGCTGAGCCTGTGCGTCCGGAGCCTGTGCCCCGCAACGGGAGAGGCCACAACAGTGAGAGGCCCACGTACCACAAAAAAAAAAAAAAAAATCAGATTTGGCCACACTGAGTCGACACTCCCACATGGAAACACTGGCTGGATTTGGGTAACAGCAACCCATTTAGGTGGGGAATGTGCCAGCCTGGCCCCCAGTCTCTACCACTACTACCCACCCAACCCACTCCACTCATGTCCACGACCTCCCTCGTCTCTGCAGGCAGCTGATTCTGTGACACCTAATTATGGTAAAATGTCCAGTAAAAAGGGGGGAAAAAAACCCTGAAACATAATTGAATATGGAACATTATTGTAAGAGTACAAAAATATTCTTAGAAGAACGAGACTTTTTAAAACTAATAAAAACAGCTTTTGTTTCTGGAACAATGCTTACTTCTTTTTTTATGCTTTTAAAAATGACTTCTCAACTCTCAAAAGCTGAGCAGACAATAAGCTTTGTCACATCTAACTACAAAACCCAACAACAAACTTGCCCAAAGTACCTAAGAATGATCTCAAAGTGATTTCTTCTTTTGAAGCCTGATGTAGCTGGGCCAGGTCTCTGCTCAGAGACCTTCCAAACAGGATCTTGGCCACTCTGTACTGGATTCTGAAAATCTTCTGCATCTTTGTGTGGGTTAGCTTACACCAGACTGTAAGCTCACTGACGACAGAGAAAACATCTTGCTCATCTGCAGGCCCCCGGCACAGCACCAGACACTGAGCAGATTCTCAGTCAACACACAGGGATGGGCTGAGGGCGATGGGGACGTGTGGCTCCTGCATGCCAAGGCTCCTGCTCAGATCCCAGCCCTGCTGAGACAAGTTACACTACCCCTCATCTCTCTCCCTCCTCTTCTCTAAAATGGGCATCACGACACCAGCCATTGCCAAGGACTGCTGTGAGTATTTAAAGAGTACGACACACTGAGCACTTAGCCTAGTGACCAGTGGAGTCACAGTGCAGTAAGCGAGAGCCACCGTGATATTATTATTATTCTACTGAAAGAAGAGAAGAGGAAAAAGGGACTTCCCTGGTGGCACAGTTGATGGGACTCTGTGCTCCCAATGCAAGGGGCCCGGGTTCGATCCCTGGTCAGGGAACTAGATCCCACATGCATGCCGCAACTGGGAGTTCGCATGCCACAACTAAGGAGCCCGCCTGCCGCAACTAAGACCCGGCGCAACCAAACAAAGAAATCTAAAAAAAAAAAAGGGGGCACTAAGTACAGTGAACTCACTCCAACTGCATCACCCTTTTTGAGACCAGCACAACACTTATACATTCCAAACCTTCTAAACCAAGCTGTAGGCTACTTATCAGCCATATTATTTTTCACAGTAAACCCTCCACAAGTAAAGAGAAGCAGAGAGAAACCCTGAAATGTGCTCTGTCTCTGGCCCCTTTGGTCATCTTGGGCCACCGCTGACCCCTGCGGGTCACACATTCTTGCTGGGTACCTTGCCCAGGCTGCACTGCCCAGGGTCACATACACTACACTTGCCAAAAACCGACCCTGCCCAGAACCCAACTTACAGCACTCGATGGGGTTAGATGCTGTCTGCAAGGAGATGATCCTTCCGCTGGACTCTGGAATGTGCACCCGGAACACCAGCCTCACCCGCGTGTTCTTCCTCCCGATGTCCGTCTCGCCTTTCCGCAGCTCAATGTCCGCATTCCGAAGCTTCAGGATCCCCGCACAGTCAATGCTGCCGGAAAGTCAAGAACCCCACTGATAACTGACCATCTCGGGGAGCAGGAGAGGTCACCCGCAAGGGGGGCGGGGGATTGCAATACACGGATAAATTTTTCAGCCAGGAATTTAAACCAAAATGGGGGTAAAACACAAAGTAATTAGCAAAATCCCCCAGTGGAAATTACCTCTCTAGGGAGATTCTGCATGCTTACTTTTCTACTCTCCAAAGTACCTGAAAAACTCAAAGACGCAACTGGGAAAAACTGATTATGGACTATGCAATAGTAAGAGTAGTAATATGGACATTAAATACCTTGAATTTGATCAATGTCCTGTGGTCACGTAAGAGAGCATGCTTGTTCTTAGGAAATGCATGCTTAAGCATTTAAAAGTAAAAAGGCACGATGTCTGCAACTAACTCGCAACCGGCTCAGGAAAAAATAAAGAGGGGGGAGAAAAACAGTAATAAAGCAAATGTGGAAAATGTTAACAATTGGTAAATCTGAGCGAACAGTGTAACAGGAGTTCTTTGTACAATTCTCGCAGTTTTCATGTTTGAGATTATTCTCTAATAAAGTTTTTTAAACTCCAACACATGGGTGCAATGTTTCCCACATTTTAGCCATATGCATATCAGCTCTGTGAGGTTAGACCTATCTGCATAGTTGTTTAATAATTTTAAGTCAAATAAATTTATAAATGTAAATAAACTTAGCCTCATCCCAAGCAACATAAACCAAAGATGCATAAGTATTCTTCCTCTCAACACACATGAAAAACATCTAGGTCTAGAACTTTTAAAATGGAGACTTTTAAAACAGAAACCTCTGTGGGTCCTTCACAAATTGGGAACCACCGTCTACGGTTGCTTCCATCAACTCCCTCCTCCTCCCAAATCCCTGCCACTTGGCCCCATCACTTCCCCATGAAGACCCACTGCCCTCAGCCCCCAGCCCTTACGTTGCCCTCATGTTGTTTTTTGGCTCCAGCGGAATCTCCAGGACTTTGGTGTTGCCCACGATCTTCTCGTAGCTGGTGGTGGTGACTGTTTTCCCCGTGATCCGGTGTACCTGGTAGAAGGCATGGGGCTTAAGGATCCGCTCGTCGGCCGTCCCAATGAAGATCTGAAGCCCCAGCGGCTTGTTTTCCATGTAGCCATGGAGCTGAGGGGAAGAAAACAAAACCAAATTATTACAGCACCATTAACATACAGGGTATGGTGGCTACAGTCCAACAAACAAAAACAACAAAGAAGCTCATGAGCAGCAGAAAGAACACAGAATTGCTGCAATGTCTAGAGTCATGGAGAATTGGAAGCAACCTGCATGTCCAGCCAGAGGGGACTGCTTGGATAAATTACAGGGATCCTCTTTCAAATGGAATATTAAGCAGCCCTGAGAAAGAGTGTGATAGATCAGAATTGCATTTATGGAGAAACAGCCCGAAACTATGCTTAATTGGTGACTGGGGGTCAGGGGGTGGTAGGGAGAAGAGAAAATAAGTGGAAACGATAAACCAGAGCTCTTGACAATGGGTTGCCTAGAAAGAAGGAACTTTCAGTTTTTATATGACTATGTTCCAATTAACAAGTTAGATTTTATAATTTTAAAAAAGAAAGAGCAAGACAAAAGTACCGTCATCTAAACTGGTAGAAAATTAAAGACTGGAAGAAAATATGTGTAATGTATAACATGCAAAGGATTAATACATACAATACATAAAGAATGCCTACAAGCGAATGAGTAAAGGACAAGATTCCTGGCCATCCTATTTAAAATCGAGTCCTACCCCCATGGCTGTCCCTAGCTCCTTTCCCTTCTTTTTAATCCCATAAAATATACTATCTATTTTCTCAATTCCTTTTGCTTGGGTCTTTCTTCTACAACTAGACTATCACCTCATTGAGGCAGGGTTTTATTTAACTTGCCACAGAATCCCTAGCACCTAGAATAACGCTTGGCACACAGTAGGCATTCTAGTACATATCTGCTGAATGAATTAATAATGAATTTTTCAACAGAAAATTGGACAAGAGATTTGAACAGGCAATTCACAGAAAAACAAATGACCATTAGCATAGAAAAGATGTTCAAGTTGCCTTGTAAACAGGAAAATACAAATTAAACAACTATGAGATATCATTTTTTTGCCCATTAGATGGGCACCCATGTAGATATTTGATAATATCAAGTGTTTTGGAGGCTGTGAGGACACAGACACTCTCCCATAGCTGATAGGAACAAACTGGTATAACTATTTTTGGAGTAGCAGTTATTAATATTAAAAATACATATTCCCTATGACCTAATAAATCCACTTCTCAGTATGGACCCCAGATGAAATGCTGTGCATGCAGGAGATGTGCACAAAAATTTTTACTAACACGAAGAGAAAAATGAACAATCAGTTTCATCCATCAGGCTTTTGAGTAATACACGTCCAGGCTATGAAAGACTACAACAGTTAAAAAACCAGTATGGTAAAGATCTGTGAACTTCACCTGGAAGATCTAAGACATACTATTAAAAAAGAAAAGCAATTCGTAAAAAAAAAAAAAACATGGATAGCAGGATACAACTTATTTTTTTTTAATGCTGAATGTTTTGATCCATTCATTTATACTCATGTAAATGCAATAGGGAAAGGTGTGGAAGGATGCGCTCCAGACTGACCACACCATGATCACTTCTAGGGATGCAGGAGATCAAGGATGAGAAGGTGATCAAAGAGGAATTTAACTTCATCCACAAAGTTATAGACAGAAGAGCTGCCTGGAAACTTGTGGAATTTAACATTGGTTTTGAAAATTATATGTAAGAAAAGAAAAAAAGGACGTTGAGCTAAGAGTTAGAAGGTGGGTCCCTGTCTTGCCACTCCCCAGCTGAGAAATGCTGGGCAAATCATGTAATCCTTCTGTGCCTCTGCTCCTTCCTCTGCAAATTGGGCGGAAGGGGGGTTATGACAAGTGACAACTCACTGAGACCCCACCCTTCCACAGAGTTCTACAAAATTTCAGTAGGATCTCCAGTCAAATGCCCAGAACCAAAGGCTCCAGGGCAATAGATAATCACACATGGTCTAGAACTGCACTGTCCAGTACAGCAAGCAATACAAAAATTTAATTGAAAGGTCAGTTTCTCGGTCACACGAGCCACACCTTCCAAGTGTTCAATGGCCACAAATGGCTGGTGCCATAATGAACGGCACAGATACAGGACGTTTCCATCATCGAGAAAAGTTCTTTCAGACGATGCTGGTCCAGAAAGATGGTGTTCTCTTGTGCCCCTCTAAACACTGGACCAAGAGGCGAGCTAAGGGTGGAGCAGAGCCAGAAGGCAACCTTCTTCATAACCTGCCAGGCTGACACCTACAACATTTACATAAGCGTCTGATACACACCGGAGAGGCACCCTGGGGCAAAGGTGGAAGTGAAGTCAGTCTCTTATCTTTCTCCCCCATGCAAACTGAAGAACAGGTACTGTTCTTGACAAAAATCAAAGGAGGAAGGGCAGCTTTGAGGACAGATTCCGTTTTTGTTGTTCTTGCTTTCCATTTGGACCCAAGATAAATATCTTTCCTCACCTCCTGTCCTGGATTTATCAGGAGGTGGTAAACACAGTATCACTCAGAATCAAGGAGGAGAGTAGGTAGGATAGAGAGTGACCCTAATGGTCTGAGGTTCCTTCCTCCTTCCCGGGATCTAAGAGCAGAAATTGCAGGCTGCATGTACTCAGGGTAAACAGCCAGAGAACACCTGGGGATAAAATCCGTCACATCCCAAAGGAGTCCAGCCGCCTCTAGTCCCCTCCCCTGATGGCACACTAGTCCAAGCCACTACTGCCTCTCCCTGGAGTGACCACCACTGCTCCCTAACTGACCTCTTGCTGGTCTTTAACAGAATAGCCCTCTGATCTTTAAAAAATGCAAAGCAGACCCAGACGTTCCCCTGCTTACAACCCTCCAAAGACTTCCTGTGGCCGGAGAATAAAATCCAAACTTGGTACCATGGTCTGTGAGGCTTCCAACAGCCCAGCCTCTGTCTTCCAGTCCTTCCACCCCATTAGGCTCCTGCCAGCACCAGCCATCCTTCTGTTCCCTGAGCACACCAAGCTCTCTCCGACCTCAGGGCCTTTGCACAGCCATCTTCTCTGCTGGCATACTCTTCCACTGGTACATTTAGCTCTCAGATCTTCAGGTCTTTCCCAAACCACATTAGTTACATACACTCAGTGCCGGAGCCAGCTATTCCACCCTTGCAGTTGGTTAAATTTTCAGGAATTTTAAGAGCCGTTAGACATTACTTTGATAGCCTGAAATTAGCCACGATGAGAATATTTACACCACAAAAACTGGCAAATGCTACAAATCGGGGCTCTTTTTTTCTAGAGAAGTAGATGTTAAACATTCAGTGACACACCACAGGAATAGTTACTTCGTTACCATCTGAAATTTTCTTGTTAGTTGTTCATTTGCTTAGTATCTCTCTTTTCCACTTGAACAGGAAGTCCATGGTAGGAGGAAGCGTGTTTGTTTCGTTCAGTGTGATCAATAATCACGTGGAATCAATGGTCACCAGCAACAACCGGGCAGCAGCTAAGTGTACACTGTCCCCAGGCCAAGCACCACACTCAACGTTTTACATGTATCACAACAATTCTAGGTAGGAGGGGCCCATTTTATAGATGAGAAAACGGAGGCTGGCAAAGTCCTGGCAACTTGCCCCAGGGGACACTGTTAGTACAGGGCAGGGCCAGGATGCGGACTCTGGGCCTTCAGGCTCTAAGTCCATTCCCAGCGTGCTGTCTGTGCCCTTGGCGCCTGATAGACTCACAGCTGCTCTCTGATCTACAACTACAGCTCAGAAAGTGCAGATTACGTTCGCAAAGGAAACACGAGCGAGTGCGAAATTATAAGATCAAGAGTGCTCTTCCTGCTGAACAAGAAGCGGTGGGGGCAGGGGAGGAGGAAGGGAGATGGAGGGAGCCGGAGAAACAGGCAACAGCAACCAAGACAAACAACGCTGCCCCTCAAGAGAAGAACCCACTTCTTTAAGCGGGAACTTTGTGTGTCCCGGGCTGAGCAGCCCCTAGTTCAGCTGGACTAGCTGATGCCATGTGAGCAGCTGGAACCCACCTCACCCTCGTGAGCGCCCCCTCCCACGTAAGACAGGTCTCTGCTGTCAGAGGGCGTGGTAGAGCAGGAAGGAGAAAGGATTTCACGTTTGGTCAGACGTACCCAGCTCTCAGTCCAGGCCCTGCTTCTTATCAGCAGCTGTGTGACCTCAGAGCAGTGACTCCACCTCTCTGAGCCTCCATCTGCTCCTATAAAACAGGGACATCACTTCCCACTGCCCAGGGCTCTTTGAAGGCTAGAGAAGATGACCTTTATAGGGCCCCAAAGCCCAGCACACAGGAGGTACCCGTGAAAAGAGAATTCTCCTTGTCATCGGAGGCTGATGCAAATCAAAACACGGAGGTGACAGGACGGAACTGAATGGAGAAGTGAAGAATGAATGTGAAAGACCCACAATGTGAAAAACAACCCCGAACATCCTGATGTGTGGTGAAACCCAGGCACTCATTCCATCGTCTCTGTGGGCAGCTGAAGAGCCCCTGACGTGGAGGGCTGGGAGGAGGGGGGTGGGGGAAGAAACCACACCGTCTAGCGTGAAAAAAACACTTCCCCTCCGATCTCCACCCTCCCCTTCCCTGAAGGTGGCAGAAGATGACCAGAGCGCGTGCATTCTGGAAGAGGCTTGCCAGCTTTCCGGAGGTTTGATAAGACCATACGGCTATTTACTTGCCTCTCCAAAACCTGAGTGATTTGGGTCTTGCAAACAGAACCTGATGCCTTGGGATGGCGTGCCCTGCCCTCAAGGTCTCAAATGCCCCATTGCCCCCATTTTAGGAAGACCTGGGTCTCGAGGCCTCTTTCCAGGCTTCTTCAAAGATAAGGTCATCTCAGGAGCATGGCAAGCAGGGTGGCCTCCCAGCCATAGCAGACTCCCGCCTGCCCACCCATTGGAACCTAGAAGCTCAAGGTCAGCCAACCTCCAAAGCACAAGAGGCTCCACTTCCTGCAGCCAGGGTGAGAGCAAAAGTCTTCTCCTTTTCGCAGAAAATTTCCCGAGCAGTCTACAAGATTCCAGGAAGAAGGGGTGCTTCTGGGGCACATCATGAGGGTCTGCCGCACAGCTAGGGGGTGTCAGAGCTGATTTAATCTGTACAGCAACACACGGAAGGAAAAGCAAGGTGATCCCTTTTATGGGTGAGAAAGCCAAGGCTCAGCGGGGTTAAGTGACTTGCTCATGACCCTAAGCTCCAAAGCCATCGAGTGGAAGCTCAGGGATGTGGCCAGATTTGCTTCCCATGTCGCAGCTGCCTCCTGACGCTCCCAGATGCTGGACTATGTATATATTATGACAGGCAGGTCCACCCCACCAGCTCAGCCAAAAGAACCCAGACTTGAAATGGTCTCCACATCTCAGAGACCCCCCGTTTCCCAGAGAAAGCTCATCAGAACCACGCCTGCCCCCAAATTCAAGCTCTGCCCCCTCTTAGCAGCAACTGAACTGTCCTGAGGCACAGGTACATGTGGATACTTGCTTTCCCTTCGTCTTGTTATAAAAGTAATAAGGGTTCATCATTCATTGCAGAAAAAATAGACAATATAAAAATATATATATTATAGAGAAAATACTCTCTCAAAATAAATAAGCATTTTAGTGTACATCCTTCCAGACGCTTCTTCTAGGCACTTAGAGAAACATACCTGGGATTCTATTTCAGATATTGTTTCCACTTAACAATATAATGTGACCATTGCCCTTGGTCATTAAATGTTGTCCACTGGGACAATCTCAAATAACTGCATAGTATCTCCCTGGGCTTAGACCGGCACAAGGCAAGTGAGGTTCCCCGGGCACGTGGTTTAAGGAGGCACCGGCTCTCAGGGCTGTGCAAATGTTATCTGAGTACCTGAAAGTGAGTGCTACCTTAAATTTTGCCCTGTCCTGCATCCCTTGTTTCCATCCTACGTTTGGACTCACAGCTTAACCTCTACAGTTGGGCATTTAGGTTGTTCAAACATTCCCCATTATATAATGTTGCAATGAGAGCTCATAAATGACACTTCCTTGAAAACAATTTTTCTATCAACTCTGTTCAGAGTTTTTAAATACTCTCAGATGGATGAGGCTGCCATCAAATCTGAAATGTGGGATTGATTTTCAAAATGGCAACAGGCCAAGGAAACTGTTTTGAATTTTACTAAAATCAAACTTTAACAATGTTAAGTAGCATTTTTTTGTTGAATTTGGAATATTAGGAAATTGGTATCATCCTCAAATATTACATTGTGAAAGAAGGGAAAAGCCCATGGGGATGTTTTATTGTAATTCCCAACTGCCACACAGCACGCAGGGAGAAAGTTTTTTACAAATACACGTGGATCTCAAATTCTGCCTTTATTTTTGGATGCAAAAATTGCAGAACATAGCTGCTACCCCAAGCCCACTCCCATCTCACTCTCTCTCTCACACACACACACACACACACACACAAACACACACACACACACGCACACCAGGAAAACTACTCCATGATTTTACTCTTATCTCAGTGATGCCAACAGCATTACATATCCATCTAATGAGCACATATTAATAACATCATTAAAAACTCTAATTCATGATAACTCCCTCCGCCTCACCTCCATATCGGATCCACCTCAGAGTCCTGTCAATTTGATTTCCTAAAGTGCACTCAAATCCATCACCATTTCCCCATCCATCACTTCCGCCCTAGTCCAAACTACAACTATTTCTCTCCTAAAGAGTTTCCCTGCATCCCCTCCAGTCCCCACCCACGACTTTCTACCCTGTGGCCAGGATGACCTTTTATAAACTCCCAGCTCCCACTGACGACACCACCATGTGTGATCTGACCCCACCTCACATCACACCCCAACCCCCTTACCAGGGGCTCCCTGTGTCTGATCTTTCAGAAACAATCCCCCCGTCACCCTCTCCACCACCTCTGCCCTAGGTAATTCCTAGTCATACTGCAGAATGTGACTCAAATACTATTTCCCAAAAAAAGTCTTTCTTTTGCTCCCCGGACAAGGCGGGGCCTCCCAGCAATAGTCTTCTTTGTTATACTTCTCATAATTACAAGATATAATTAGGTGCCCAATTAACTGTGGCATGCCTGTCCCCTTTCCATCCTCCTGAAGTTCCATCAACAACTCAACTGCCCTTTTACAGAAGAGGAAACGGAGGCTCAGAGACATGAGGTCCCCAACCAAGCAAGCAGCAGTGCAGGGATTTGAACCCAGGTCTGACGCCAGGAGGAATATTTCCTTCATCTGCTCTATGTGCGACTGATGCAAAAGACAGAACAAGGGTACCAACCAGGTAAAACTTGACCTGGCTGAAATATGTAAACCTAAGAGCAGAGCCCACAGAAACAGGGTGTGCCCAAAGCTGTGGTAGACAATTTTGCAGTTATCTTTCAAAATTACAAATGTACACTCCCTTTGCTGTAGTAATTCCACTACTAGTAAGTGGGTTATCCCATGGATGCCCTGGTAGATGTGCAGAGAAAAACTAATGACAAGGTTATTCAATGCAGCGCTCTTTAAAATAGCAAAATATTGGAAACGACCTAAAGGTCCATGAAAAGAGTACTGGTTAAATCAGTATTGGGATATTACAGAGTATAATAATGTTATTAAACAAAAAAAAAAAGAATGAGTATGCTGGGGACCAGCATGACAGTGAATATGAATGGCAACCCCTGGAGTTGTGCAGTGCACAATCTGGGCAACCACATGGGGCACCCTAAGGAAGCTTTTTATATAGCAATATAGAATAATCTCCAAAATACACCATAACCGTGAGAACAAACATATGTGTTTTTAAGGTGGAGAAGGGATGTGTGTGTGTGTGTCTGTGTGTGTTTGTGTGTGTGTGTGTGTGTGTCCAAAATAAAAGTAGAAAAGAAATCAGGTCTTGTTTTAAAATGCCCACTGGACTTTGATCATTCCCAGTAAGGAGCTCTGTTGTCCCATGACTCCATGGTTGTAGCTCCCTTAAACCCAATATATTGGTTACAATTCAACTCAAATGAATGTATAACATAAAAATAAAGCCAAAATATTCATTCAAAGAAAGAGACACACACCCCCGTCTGCTTTTCTCTTTGTAAACCTTCACATTTCTTTTAAGGGCCACAAAGAAGGTAAACTAAAGCGATGAAGGTACAAATGCATGTGCAACGTCCCATCCCATCCTGTAAGAAAAGTCAAGACCCAGGACCCACCCACAGAAACGTCAAGAGCAGGAGTCCAAGGTGGAGGCCTTCAGCAAAGGAAGAAGCAGGCAGAGGTGCCAGCAGGGTCCCTTCGAGTTAAGGGTATGGGGCCCACACCAAAAGAGAAGCAAACCGCACACCACATCCACTGGAGCAGCAAGTCTTGGTGGCTCAACGTTTGAAATCCAGCGAGAATCTGCTTCTCGCAAGCCCGCTTACCACCACTAGGGTCTGAGCTACCATCATCTCTTGCCTGGACCATTGCAGTAACCTCCTTCCAGGGTCTCCCTGCTTCCATCCTTGCCCACCTCTTCTCCTCCCCGCTCCACATGACCTTCTGCACACAGCAGCTAGAATGATCTTTAAGACTGTACATCAGATCTTGTTGCTCCTCTACTCAACCACCGCCCCCACCCACCTCCAGCCACTCCGCGGCACGTGGGATCCTCCCGAACCGGGGCACGAACCCGTGTCCCCTGTATCGGCAGGCGGACTCTCAACCACTGCGCCACCTGGGAAGCCCACAGCAAACATCTTTTTCGGATCAAAAAGCCAATGTCTTTAACGTGACTCAGAAGATCCTATATGATCTGAACCGTCTCCTCCATCTCCAACCCTCCCTCCCCGCTCCCTCCACTGCAGCCACACCGCCCCGTTGTCCTCAGACAAGCCACGCACACCAGGCACGCTGCAGCCTCAGGGTCTCAGCACGAAGCGCTCCCTGTGCTTGGTGCGCTCATGCCGCATCCTCCCAGGGCTCATCCTCCTTGTCGCTCAAACCTCTCCCCAAACGACCCCTTATCAGAGAGCCCTTCCCCGACCACTCATCCCAACATGGCACCCCACGCCCATCTCACTCTTCACCTACCCACCCTGCTTTATGCTGTAACAGCCATTTATCGTAGCCTGATGTCGCGTGATATATTTAGATTTTTTTCCCTTCTCCGGTCCCTCCCTGACTAGAGCATCAGCAGCTTACCTGTCTGGCTCACAGAGGCATGTGCAGTGCCTAGAACACCACGCAGGTGCTCAACACGTGAGCGACCCTAGGAGGGAGGGGAGCCCCACCAGAGGGGTCTGAGTGGCTATCATCCCTCCAGACCCTCCCCTCCCCCATGACAAAGGGCGGTTATGCCGCCCACGGCAGCTAGCTTCCAGGCCCACAGCGAACACTGTGTCCTGCTCAGCGTGCGCAGGACTCGGCTGGTTAGACAACCGACACCGGGACTCCCCTGCTCCAAGGAGAGGTGACAGCATCTCCAGGGTGTGATGGAAGAGGGGCCCCACGTCTGCTTTCTCACCCAAGCGGGGATCCCGCTGGCCGGATATGTCTTCAGCCTCGCAGGGAGACCTCTGTGACCAGACGCCCCTCTGCTAGCGTCACATTCTATTTTATTATTGTATTTTATTTTTTATTTAAATTGAGGTAGAGTTGATGTATAATATTAAAGTTTCAAGTGTACAACATAGTGATTCACAATTTTTAAAGGTTGTATTCCATTTATAGTTATTATAAAATATTGGCTCTGTTCCCTGTGTTGTACAATATATCCCTGTAGCTTGTTTATTTTATACCTAGTAGTTTGTACCTTTTAATCTCCCCTACCCCCTATCTTGCGCCTGCCCGCTTCCATAGGGCCACATTTTAAAAATCACGTGGTGAGCCACAAAAAGAGAATGAGACACTTTGCACGGGCTCGAAAACAAAACAAGTCAGTCTCTCTCAGTATTCTAAATTAAGAATCAAGTCATTCTATATTTCTCACATCACTGGAAATTAAAAACAGACATATCTACCGCAGAGCAAGCACGATGACTGACGAGAGAGGCTTGATGGCCTGAAACATGCTAAATTTGTTTCCAATTACCATGTCCACATTTGAAACCCCAAGGAAGCCATAGAAAACAGAGTGGCGAGATCAGAGACAGACACATTAGCCTAATGGGATCCAGGACCCAGTGCTGTACCCCATTCTCCTCTCCCCACAGCACCGCCCCCCAGGGGTCTCTGAACAAAGAAACGGGATCACTTTGCCCCCTCCCTCCTGGAGACACCACCTTTCCCTTCTCCGGTCCCACCTGCCCCACTGTACCCTCAGCCCCCTGCTTCGGGTCCTCTCAGCAGAAATGTCAGGAAAAAAAAGAAAAGAAAGAAATGTCAGCTCCCCACCAGCACCCCCATCCCGACCAACTATCTCCCCAGGCCAAGGAGTGGCTGAGTCATAGAGGAGATGAGTCTGGAAGTGCTGGACTGAAATATGCGAGCCTTCTCGGAGTGGACCTTTGGAAGGAGTTTTGGTTTTTTTGCTGCTTTAAGAAGCCAAACGAGTACTTTTCACATCTTCTCTCTGTCCCATGGGTAGAACCAATGTAACACGGAGATTAAGAGCATGGACCCTGGAGAAGCCAGACCATCTGGGGTTACATCCTGGCATGGGCACTGACTCTGTCGTGGTGGGGAAGTTAGTTTACCTCTCCGGGCCTCAGTTTCTTCATCTGTATATGGGACTAATGACAACATACCCTCACTGGGTTACTGGGAGGATCAAGTGAGTGACACACAAAGCAGGTTGTAGGCGTTCGATCAGTATCAACTTTCACAAACATTCTTTCACCTATGGCTGGTGACTTTGGACAATGAAATTCCTCCTTCTAGTCTAAGTTCTTGGAAGAAATCATCTTGAAGGTTATCTTTCGGCTCTAACATGTGATAACCCTCAGGTGCATTTAGAAAATCCAAACGCCTCATCACAGTCTACAAAACCCTGCATGATCTGGCCCTTGCCCATGTCACCAACTTCATCTCCCCGACCCTGGTCCAGCCACACGGGCCCCCTTGCTGCTCCTTAAACAGGCTGAGTTTGCCCCTACCACAGGGCCTTTGCACTTGCGCTCCCCCCAGCCTAGAACACTCTTCCCTCAGGTCTTCCCATGGCTGGTAATCCCCTGATTCTTTAGGTCTTAGCCTAAATTCAGGGCCTTCTTTGAGCAGCCCGGCTAAAGCAGAGCCTCCCCACTGTCGCTCCATCATTCCTGCTGATTTCCTTCGAGAAGCGTTATACATTTGCTCATTGCTGACTGTCTGTCCTCCCCACCCCACCCCCTGCTAGAATGAAAGCTTATTCATCACCACGTCCCAGCACCTTGAATAGTACCTGGCATATAGCAGATGTCCAATAAATATTTGCTGAGTAAATAAATGAACAGATTAATTTTCAGGTTCCTATGTGGCTCAACGTACTGCCAAGTGATTCATCCTCCAGTGACCCTGAGAAAGGAGGCTTATTCATGTCTAGAAGAGAATCCCCATGTTTGGAGTCTGCATGAATTCACTACCACTTGAGCCAGTCTGCAGGAATGTGTCTCACCCTGAAAGAGACATATTATGCCAGGCTAATTCCATTGGAAGTCAAAGAGGACACAAGCTCAGGCTGGGAAAATGAAGTGTACCATCTCTTCTCCAGCAGCATTTAGGAATGGACACAGGGAGAGACTGAGTCAAAAGTACAGTGACTCGGTAGCCTCTTGGAGGTGGTGAGGAAAGGTGAGGCACGGGCAATGCCCTCTGCCACCTGTGCGTTCACCCAAAGACCAGACGACAAGAGAGACTATGCTTCAAAAACATTTTTCCACGAGTCTCTCGCTCAGGGCCCCAACCTGATACTGAGGAACAAAGTGTCTGATGTGTGCATGGGACCTGGTCTCTGGGAGAAGAAGGGAAGAGGGGAGAAACTGAGTCCCCCTGGAGGGAGCAATTGAGGACTGAAGGCAGCTCATGAAAACCTTGTGCACCTATCTGATCCTGACCAGTGGTACCCAACATGGCAGTGTGAACACCCAAGGATGCTGGGACGAGAATCCCACAGCCGGCTCCAACAGCAGCCCCTCTGAACACTTGGATAAAACATCCCAAAGAAACTGCAGCTCAGCCTCACATAAATGTTCCACCAAAGACAGGGTCATCTGGGCGAGGCATAAACTTTGGCCCTTCCTCTTTCCCTTGGGCCAAAAGCTGAAAAAGAACCCAGAGATGAAGTGGGAAAAGCCAGGACTCGTGAAATGCAAGACAGCCAGCTGAGCCAGTCAAGGCCTTCAAAAGGTGAGTTATTCCCAATCAAATGACACACCTCCCCCCACCCCACCCCAAAGGCCACGCAGGTCTCTCTGGATCCAGACCAAGAATTCTGAGTCACTTTTGCCACAAAGGGGAAAAAAGGAGAAGGCAGACGTGATGTGTACCTTTCCGCGCGCTATTTTGGGATTTTAATATCCAATTTCTGTCGTTTCAGAGGGTGGGTTTTTGGAGGACTCTGCATAACTTGTACCGTGCACAGGCGAGACAGCGCAGAGACAGGCCTCTGTCGGTGACCTGGGGAGAGGCGCGGCCCCTTTGGCAGAGCAGCAAATCGCATCATCCAGGAACAAGGAGCCCGTTCTTGTGCAGAGCCGCTCGGGGCCGGCTTTCATAACATGATGGAAGCATGTGGGCCGATCCGATCTGACTCACCTCTTTCTGGAGGCAGCTCCACGCTCATTCACTCATTCGTTTATTCATTTATTCATTCATTGAGCAGAGGGCCTCTCAGGGAAGGGTCGCTAAACTGAAAGCTGTTCTCACAACAGTGACTACGCATCCCTTGGGTGAAGAATCGGGTACCTCTCTGGATGGATGGTGACACCTGGGATTATCATTATCTCACAATTTGTTTAAGATGTGGGGTAAAAAAACAAAAACAAAACTAGTGAATCAGGATTTTTCAGCCTCAGCACTACTGCCTAAGGTTGATTTGGGGGCCAGCTCATTCTCTGTGGGGGCCCGTCCTGTGCATTGTAGGGTGTTTAGCAGGGTCTCTGGTCTCTACCCACAAGACGCCGGTAAACTGCTCCCCCGCCCAACCCAGTTGTGTTGATCAGAAATGTCTCTGGACACTGTCAAACGCCCTCTGAGGGACAAAATCACCCCACTTAGGACCATTCTTCAATTACACTGACATTTGTGGGGAAGGGCCTTTTTCTGCAGAAAATCTGTATTGGAACCCTATCCGCAGTCCATCAGAAAGTGCAATTGGCAGAATCTTCAAAGGGCACCTCTAATCCTTCAATCTCTCACCTTCTCTTCCACCTTCCCTGGGTCCCAACACCACCATCTCTTGCCCAGACCACTGCACCCACCCCCTTGATAATCTCCCTGCCTTTCTCTTGCCCTCCTCCTACCTCACCATCCTAAATACATTCTCTACAAGCAGCCAGAGGGATCTTTTTAAAGCAAATCAGATCACATCACTGCTCTACTTAAAACCCACCAATGGTTTCCCGGTGCATAAAGAATAAAGTTCAAATTCCATGCCCCGCAAGGTCCTGCATCATCCAATTCCTTCTTCTCTCTCCAGCTTTAACTCCTACTGCTCCTTCCCTCGTCCACTACAGGCAGCCACACAGGCCTCCTTGTCAGTCCTCAGACACCCAAGCTCTCCTGCCTCAGGGCCTTTGCACATGCTGTTCGCTCTATAGGGAAGGCTCTTTCTCTGGTTCTCATCCGACTGACTGCTTACTGTCATTCAAACATCAACTTAAATGAGCCCATGCCTGGAGAGGAATCCCCTGACAATGCCAATATAAAGTAAACCACCTCTCCAGGTATTCTCTCCTATTACCCACTCTTTCCCCTGAACACACGTCATCACAATCTGAAACGACCCAACTTATGGTTTAACCTGTTCAATGTCTGTTTCCTCATTGGAATGAACACCTCATTTTTCTCCTTCACTTATAACCTTTGTTATAAGAAAAACAACTTATTAAAAAGTAATAATAGCCACACTTTGCCTAGTCTCGCAAGCACTGACTTTCAAGGCCCTTGGCCCCTGACACCTCCATGGCTCCTTAGAATATGCTCCATCTGTGAAGGCCAGAAGGACGAGTGGGCCAGTGTGCTTGTCTGGATTTTCAAGATAAGGAAACCAAGGCTCAGATTCACTTACGCTTTTACTGACTACAGAGAAAGTGCCTATGATGTGCCACGCAGAGTTCTAGGTGCTGGAAACGCAGCACTGAGACAGACCAGACTAGCAGGAGGGAAGGCTGGAGGTTTTTGACTTTTGGGTACAGACATGCCCTCAAAAGAGAATCCCAAAGGTCCCCAGGGACCATCCCTCACAGGAGACCTTTCTTGCCCTCTCATCAGCTGGCATGTTCCATGGACCTCTCCTAAAACGCTGCTACATCTTCAAGTTTAATATTCACCTCTCTAGACCACAGGCCATGGAAAATCAGGTAATAAATGAAGGACCACAGCTCTCAAAACGTTAGAACTGTTACAGTATCTTTCTTCAAGGTTACCTGTTGTGGTAGAGACCACTTGCTCTCTGTTGCCCATTTTCCCTTCCTTAGTAACAGGATCCCAGTTATCTTAGGTGGCAACGAGTCCAGCTGAGCGTCCACACTTCCTAGCCCCTTGCAGATGAACATAGCCACGTTACCAGGTTTGAGTCAACGAGATGTAGGCAAAAGTGTGGAGAGGACTTGCAGAAAGGTTCCTGAGAGGAAGCTAACCCAGGTGGGGAGTGGGCCCCTTTTGCCCTGTCTTCTTTCTTGCTTGGAATATGGATGTGATGGCCGTGGCTCCAGCAATCATTTTGGACTATTAGGTGACCCTGAGCGGGACAGGAAGAGAGGAGGGGCCTGGATTCCTGATAACTTCATAGTACTTCAGATGACCCATCTCTAGACTCTCTCCATAAGAAAATAAGCTTTTGAGTGTTTAAAGCAACTGTTATTTCGGGTTTCTGATAGATGCAACTAAGTCTAACTGAAAGACCCATCATCCCATCACCCATCCCATCATTTCCTCCATACGTTCATGTCCCCTCTACTGCATCTCAATGGGAATAAGATGACCATGCTTAGGTGAGCTTCAATTGAAAATAAAAAAAAAAGACTCAAGATTCAAAGAGTAGATGTATTGGCGCACAAGTCTGCTTTACAAAAGGCTTCATAAAGAATGATTTCTCTTAAGAGCCAGCACTGAATGTGAATCTGAAAGGAACTGCCATACACAAAGAGTCAAAGATCCAACTGCTCAGAACCATTTCAGGCAACGACTCCCAAGTCAGTCTGCTCTCCCTCTTATGCATAATTGGAATGAGTGTCTAGAAAGGCTGTCTGACACATGCAGGGGTGACGACGGTGCTCGCTAGAAATAAAATTGCTGCTTACTTTCTGTCTGGTTTCCGAATTGCTTTTTCCTGGTTGAAAGGTGCCAGGCCTGGCAGCTTTCTAAAAATTTAAAATTCAAGTCAACAAATATTTGTTGAGCACTCTCTATTCACAAAAAAAAAAAGCCACACTAGGGAAAATCTGTATAAAAGGCGGATGCTATAATTAATCATAATAATAACAGTAACGACAGTAGCAGCTAATAATGTATTGAGCATCATTGCTTGCTAAATATTGGGCATTGTTCTAAGTGCCAATATCTATCAACTCATTCAATCCTCATGGCAACCTTCTGAGGCAGATACTATTACTTTATTTAAGAGGAAATTGAGGCACAGAGAGGTTAGGCAATTTGTTCAAAGTCACACAGCCAGGAAGGGAGAAGTCAGGGTTCCAAGCAGGCAGGTCGGGCTCCAGGGCCCATTCTCCTGACCCCGGTATGATATTCTGCTCCTGTTGACTCAGAATGGGGGAGACAGCACACCCACAAGCGGCCACACAATGTCCCCAAACCTCGATCATTCTCTAGCCATGTTCCTGAGCTTTTACTGAACCATTAGTTACTGAAACTTTCTCTTTAAAAGGCAACTTGTATTTCTACTTACAAAAACTTATTTTAAAATAAATTTTACATTTTTTGCAAAATATATAAATACAAATATTTATATAATGTATACTATATGTATACCATAAATAGTTATACAAGCTATTGTGTATAAAATAAATAAGCTACAAGGATATATTTATTGTACAACACAGGGAATATAGCCAATATTTTATAATAACTGTAAGTGGAGTATAAACTTTAAAAACTGTGAATCACTATGTTGTACACCTGTAACTTATACAATATTGTACATCAACTATATCTCAATTTTAAAAGTTTAAAAAATCAATAAATTCAAGTTAAAGCTACTAGAAATATTTGGATAAATAATAACCCTCTTCAAAAATCTTCCATAAACAATGCCGGCAAAATGTTGATAGTTGTTGAGTGATGGGTATATAGCGGGTTCACTGCACCGTTCTCTCTAATTTTATGTATGTGTGAAATCTTCCATAATTAAAAATTTAAAGAATATAAATAAATAAAATAAACTTTGTCACTACCTCAAATAGGAACCCAGGATCATCAGTCAGCAATCAAAGGTGCACATAAATACACAATAAAGGGCTTCCCTGGTGGCGCAGTGGTTGAGAGTCCGCCTACCGATGCAGGGGACGTGGGTTCGTGCCCCGGTCTGGGAAGATGCCGCGGAGCAGCTGGGCCCGTGAGCCATGGCTGCTGAGCCTGCGCGTCCGGAGCCTGTGCTCCGCAACGGGAGAGGCCACAACAGTGAGAGGCCCGCGTACAGCAAAAATAAATAAATAAATAAATATAAATATAAATATAAATAAATACAAATAAAATACCGGTGCCAAGAAAATAATTATAAATGTTTTTTAAAATGCTAAGTACCACAGAATTCATTGACCAGGAAACCCCAGTTTGAAGAACACTGACTGACACATAAGTCTGTCACAGGCAGTGCTAGGGGAAGAGCAGAGCCAGGGTTGGGAGCCAGGCGATCATCAAGGGACTTGTTAAAAAACTACCTGGGTCGGCGCCCAGACACTGGAGAGGCTCAGGAAACCTTTTGCTCAAGGAGCCGAGAAGCTCTACAAGAAGAAAAAGTACCACTGCCCTGCCCGCGTGCTAGCAGAGGGGTCCTTTGTGCAGAGAAGGAAGTGGAAAAAGAAAATCCACCAATGTATACAACTTCGATGCATTTTCCTGAAACCAAAAGTGGCAATCTTCCAGGCAGCTGCTTGCCTGTTTGTCTTCCTTGTTCTGTGTGTGTAACTGCAGGGTCTCCGGGGTGGGCTAAGTGTTTAACAACCAGTTCTCCACGGGAAAAAGCTCAATTTGTAATGTTTGCCAATTTCCGTGGTGTAAATACTCCCACCATAGCTGACTCCAGTCTACCAATGCAATGTCACCGGATTTGGAAAGAGATGTACAATGGCGGACCGTACGGACTATTTTCCCTGTACGGAGACAATGGATGTAAATAACCTCAGGGGCGTAGATGATAGGAAAATGTAGAACTCCTGAAAATTTAACAATCGGTTCCCACGAGCCGGTACAAACTGGCAGGGCCACACCCCTGGGTACACGCGGGTCTCTACACACGTCTGTTCTCGTGCACATCCGCTCATGTATCCGTCTGTCCATTTCTCTCTCTTCTCCCACTGATGGAGAGTGTACACACACTTGCCCCCAGCCGACGCTCCGTGAAAAGCGTAAGGATGTCTCTGCAGTCTGGGTCCCTCTCCACTCGGCCTCCCCTCATCTCTCTGCTGCCCCTCCTCCAGTCCC
>NW_020173687.1:10072176-10083446 GCF_003031525.2 Neophocaena asiaeorientalis asiaeorientalis | reverse complement strand
ACGCGCCCCTGCTACTACACCAGCCCGGGCTCCTCTGGGGCGGCCGTTTTCCCGGGCCGGGTGCTCCAGGCTCCTTCTCACCCCACCAGGAGCTAAAGCCCTGTCTTTCAATCCAATCACACACATCTTCCTGTCTAGACAAGGCCGCTGGCTGCGGGGCCCGGGGGTGAATGAATGCACAACCCTCCACACCCTGGCAGGGCCACGCTCTCGCCAGAGCTCCGTGGGGCTAACCCGGGGGGCGGGGAGGGTGGCCAGAGGACCCTGCTCGGACCTGGCACAGTCCGGGCTTGTCCAAAAGCCACAGGGGAGACTGCACTGCTGCCGGGAGCAGGTGTGCGTGAGTGTGGCCGGGCGTGTGGCGTGCCACCCCCAGAGAACCGGGCGTCGGCAACGCCAAGAATCATCCGTCAGCCTCGCGCTGAAAAGTGGGAAAACAAACAACAAAACCCCGGCCCGGCCTCACTTTCTGTGAGCCAAATACAAAAGTCGCAGGAGAAAGCCTTTCCTCTTTGCGCTTCCCTTTTCCGGTCCGGAAACACCAACAGGCCAAGATAAGGGCGGCGTGGGCCCCCCCTGGATGGTTTCAAAGGGTTGGTACCCACCCACCCCTGGGCCCACCCCCACCGCTAATGGCCTCCCCCGCCGCCGGAGCCCGCGGTGGGAGCTGGAGGCGGCGGAGCTCCACGCCAGGGGCTTGTTAGAGGTTTAAGGCTCACGTAGCGGCAGGGAGGAAGCGCAGCCTGTCAAGGGGCGTGATAAAGCGTCTCTTTATCTGGAGCTTTCCTTTCAACTGCCTCCAGTGAGCGCCAGGGCTGGGCCCCTGTCAAGGCCAAGCATGTTCCTTTCATGTCGCCCTGCGTCCCCCGGTCACCGCCGTGTCCGCGCGCACACGGAATTGCCGCATTGGTGCTGGCGTCCTCAGCTTGGGGCCCGCATCTCCAAGAGGACAGGATACTGACCTGCAAGCCTGGGCCTCTGGTTACCACGTGACATTTGCAAAGTCACCCAAGCCCCTGGGCCCTGGTTTTCTCATCAGGAAACCAGAAGAAGAGATGTCAAAGCAGTAGAGGCCGGGGGTGTGGACTTGGGGGGGGTGGGGGTGCAGCGGGGGGCTGGCAGACCCAAGCTCAAGCCTCAGCTGTTGAACTCACTGGCTGGCGACCTCGGACAAGCACTCAGACCCTCCAAAAATGCTTCTACGTGTGTAAAATGGAAACAGTGCCTACCTATGTCATAGGCTCATGAGAAGGAAATGAGTTATTACATACGCAACTCTTAAAACAGTGACAGCACATAGTAAGTGCTCAATAAACGTTATCCATCATCTTCATTTGATTTTCAAGGGGCTGTTGTGGACATGGAATGAGGTTTGGTGGCCTCATGTCACAACTGCATGATGTGAAATCAATGATGTACCAGAGAAATCGTTCTGGTCTTACAGGCCATTCTGCTCACCTTCCCACTCACAGGGTGAAGGCCCCAGATGGACATGGTGAATCTACTATCCTCGATCGGGGAGAGACCCTCCCCTTCTGTGATTCTCATCTGCCAGGCTCTGGACACAAGCCAGCTCCTCCACCTGAGGCAGCTCTGCAGAAACAGCCCCCTGGCCAAGCGCCCCAGAAAGATCCAGCTGTGCTGATCCCCCGAGAGGCCAGGGAGCAGAGGCAGGACAGAGTCCAGCTCGGTCCACACACGGTTCCCTCGTCTGTGCCAGTGTCAGCACCAGGGCCCCGGGCATGATGCTCTCCCACTGGGATGGGCAGAAACACCAAGCGAAGAGTCTGGCCCGGGACATGGTGGCGCGCTGACCACCAGCTTTCTCAGGCCCCAACTGTGTCTCAGATCTAAGATTCGTCAGAACACTGGCCCCCGTCTGTACAAGGGGGATAATAACAGGTACGCGCCTCGTGTGTCCTCACTGCCATGAGGATTAAATAATACATGTAAAGAGCTTAGAATGGCACCGGGCACATAGTAAGTGCTCAATAAATGTCAGAGTTACCATCATCACTAGCACCATCGTCATCATTAATTTCAAACCTTCCTCTAAGGTAGCTCAGTGTCATCATTCATTAATTTGGTTCATTAGTCCTCCTAAGAAGAGAGAAGAAGGGCAGGGCCCACGCTGCTGCCCACGCCAAGCCCGGAACCAGGCACTGCACCTCCAGACGATAGCTCAGAGAGGCTAAGTGAGCTGCCTAAGGTGACCAGCTCGGAAGGGTTACAACTGGGAACGAAAAGCAAGTTCAGAGGCTTCCCCAGCCCGTTGCTTTTCTGCTACACCTGCTCCTCCTATTTCCTCTTTGTTTAAAAATCATCCTTTTGGGGCTTCCCTGGTGGCGCAGTGGTTGAGAGTCCACCTGCCGATGCAGGGGACACGGGTTCGTGCCCCGGTCCGGGAAGATCCCACATGCCGCGGAGCAGCTAGGCCCGTGAGCCATGGCCGCTGAGCCTGTGTGTCCGGAGCCTGTGCTCCGCAACAGGAGAGGCCACAACAGTGAGAGGCCCGCGTACCACAAAAAAAAAAAAAAAAAAAAAAAATCATCCTTTTATTTTCGAGTGGAAACACAGCACACATCAGTGATTCTCTTACACTTCACTCTTAAGAGGTTTGTTATTTCATGCCCCAAAGCCCTTTCCTTTGCTACCATTTTCAGATCTCTGTTCGTTCCGTCGGCAGCCTACCCCGGCCAAGAGTTGAACACGGCTCCATCCGAGTCCTGAGACTCGGGACCTGTGGGGTGTGAGGGGCTGGAACCCGGCTGGCAGCAGTGAGGCACCACTGCCCCAGTCACCTCACAGCGAGGGAGAGATTCTCACCTCCCACGGCAGGGAGGTGAGAGGTCGAGAAGCCCCAGTTTGCCAAGAAGGACTTTTGGAAGGAAAGGGAAATGAAGTTTGTTGTAAGAAGGAAACGCTCACTCTAACTCCTTAAGGATTAGAGAGGCCTGGGTGGCCACCCAAACTCTGAAGTCCTCTGTTAACGGAGAGAGATGGTGACGGAGAGGACGGCCACTTACCGTACCGAACGTGACAGCAAACGGGTGTGCCCGCTGCCTGCGAGTCACCCACACTTGGAAAGGAGGCCAGCCTGGGGCCTAAATGGACACCCAGCCACCCGACAGTCACTGGGGTTGTCAGAGCTGACCTCCAGATGGGCAAAGTAAGCCTCCACCCAACTCTGTGGGGCTAGAATCCCAGCCACCCCAAAGCCTCCTTTCTGACGGGGATGTGAGCGTGACCCTAATACTCAGCTCAAAGAAAATGCGGCTTCTCCATCATTTCAGGGGAGCGGAGAGACAAATTCCATCTTAAATGTCCAAGATGAAGCGAGTGCTGTGTCAGTGCCATATGTATCCTGTCTGGGGTTCAGCCTCATCCAGTTCTGAGCTGGGATTTCCTCTGCTGACTCGCAGAATGCAGATAAAATCTGCAGCACTCATTTGTTTAGCAAGTGTGGAATTTTGAGGGGCCGAGGGAAGCAAACTGCCTCCCTGTTCTCAATCCGTGGGGTTCAGTTCCCTTCCTTTCTGAGCTCGAAGCCCACGACAAACACACCCATCCCACTCCCAGGTGTAGCAGCTCAAATCAACCCCGCTGGCCAGGTCGATGCCCCAGCGTGTCACCTGAAGAGGGATTTAATTCAGGTCTCAATTATCCCTCCTTTTTCCCTGTGAAAAATCTGTGGATCAGAACAGACCCCCTTAAACAAACTTTGATACGTCAATACAACGGAACTTTACGTGGCAATAAAAGGAATAAAATATTGATTCGTGCAAAAAACAAACAAAAGAACAGACCCCCACCTACCTCCTTCTACTGAAATGAAGGACAGTAATGTGGGAAAGGGAAGGTCACCTTTGTTACTCAAAGTCTCACTTCTATATTTAAGAAAAATTACTTTGGGTAAATGTTTAGACATTAAAGTCAGTGAGACCTGGGTTCATTTCTCCAAACATTTCCCAAAACAGGTAACAAATCCCTGTCCAGGATCACCAACAAGGTGCCCAGAGGGACCAGGTAAGGACTTGAATGAGCAAACTGGGCCTGGTTAGAACTGGGGGGAATCTGGGATTACAGCCCTGGTGTAAAGGGAGGGCAGCCCCCAGCTCCTGACCACTATTACCATGCAGGATGTGGGCCCAGTGTTGCCAGATCTTCTGATTATTAACATCAGCCAGAAGTCCCACTTTTTATGAGAAATCTCCTAATCTGTAAATGCTGGTAACTAATGTCAACTGTTGTTTGAAGCCCTGAGCTGCTAAAACCATCTGTGGACAGACTCAGGCCTCGAGCTCTTACACAGTGTGCTGTCAGCTCTGCATGCTTACCAGGCTGTTCCTGGAGCCTGGAACATTCTTCCTTCACA
The DNA here is from genome assembly GCF_003031525.2 of Neophocaena asiaeorientalis asiaeorientalis. Taxonomy (NCBI): domain Eukaryota; kingdom Metazoa; phylum Chordata; class Mammalia; order Artiodactyla; family Phocoenidae; genus Neophocaena; species Neophocaena asiaeorientalis. The sequence goes on along the minus strand of NW_020173687.1, from coordinate 10,079,071 downwards.
TCTCTCAACACCCCAATCAAACGTCACCTCCTCCCAGAAGCTGCCCCAGATTCTCTGAGGCAGAGTGATCTGCTGAACCTAGACCTTCACCATCCCCTCCCTCTATCACATCCCTCATAGATGTTACCCTTATCTCAGTTAAACAAACAAACGAACAAACAAACAAAAACTAACATTTATGGGACTCATTTTACCAGGCACTCTGCTTAATGCTTTACAGTCGTCATCTCTTTTTCAAGTACCATCATCATCCTACTTTATAGCCACAGAGAGGTTAAGTAACTTGCCCAATGTCACACAGCCAAGCCAGTAAGTGGCAGAGTCAGGATTCTAACCCAGGCCATCTGACTCCATTACCGCCTCCTATTAACCTCTTTGTTCAACTGCCTCCCTCGTGACTTCAATTATTCCCATGTCTGGTTCTCCCTATCCCAGTAGACTGAGCGCTCCCCGGAGGCAGGGACTGATAGATTTCTCTCTCCATCCTGGGTGCACAGCTGACACATGGTAAATATTTGCTGACTGAAGAAGGGTTGCTGCCCAACCTGACCTCCTAGATACCCCTGAAAGGCTCTGGGGGCGGGTGTTAGGGTGCCATCCAGGTGCACTGCATCCAGGTGGACCTTGTTCTCAGCAGCTCAGCCGGGGGGTGGCAGATGGGCGCAAGAGGTGACGCAAAGCTTCCCATTGGAAAACGTCACTCCCATCCTGGCCCTGACAGGGGACGCAGGTCTGACCACAAGGCAGGGGACGCAGGTCTGACCACAAGGCAGGACTCGCACCCACGTCCCCAGCGGGTCACAGCCTCCCAAAGTCCGCCTGCCACCTGGAGATGCACTTTCCAAGGTTGTGCCTCGGCCCAAGAAGAGGGCAGCAACGGGCCCCCCTAACCTCATCCCCAACCAGGGATTCAAAGTCAAGGAGCCAATTCTTCTGCTCCCCTGTCAAGAAACATAACACATCCACCAAAAAATAAACACACGAGAAAAGAATGCGTGGGAGCAGGGCACATGGGCGTAGAAGAAAGAACAAGAGTACATGGGGTCTCTAGATACACACTTGCAGCTGCTCTGGGGACACCGTCTGAACTTGGGGTGAGCCTGTTCCTATGCAACCAGCCCTTGGTAGAGATGCCCAGCTGAGCACGAAACCACCTTTAACCCCTGCACAGGAGCCCACGTTCGGACGCCCCCCTCCCCCCGCCATTGGGCATCCACTCCGAGCCCAGTTCTTGCAGCTCCTTCCACCCACTTGGCCCTCCTCCCCGTTGCTCCAGGGGCAGGACGGGCTGTGGAGGGTATATCGGAACAGGAAGAAGATGGGGTGAGATCTGGGAGGTGGCCTGTGTGGACAGGGCACTTGGGACACAATAAACAAGCCTGTTGCCTTGTTCAGAGCAGGACCCCAGGACCCCCGATCCCAGCGCAGCCCTAAAAGCATGAGTTCAAAGTTAAAGTTAGACACACGCAAAGCTGCAGCCCCCAGGGGAACTCGGAGCTCAACAACAATCCTCTCTTTGACTGAAAACCACAAGGAAACACCCACGGCATACTTCTTGATTAAAAAAGGAAAGTGAAAAATAAGGGGTTTTTTTTCTTCTTCTTAATCATTATAAAACTAACTTGTGCCCATTCCATCAAGTTACGACTGCTGTTTGCCGCAGGCAAGGCCGAGTCATGTTGGGCGAAGAGACGAGGGGCCGCGGAAGCCTGGGCATGTCCCAGCGCCCTGAATTGGTCCTTCTTAATTGTTGTACTTCCTTCCTTCATTTCCTTTAGCACAGGAAAGCCACCGAGGGGCCGCCCGTGTCAGCACACCCGTCACCCCAGCTCCCTGGGCACTGTTCATCCAAGGGGCCAAGGCAAACCGGGGCTCACTAACACCTGCAAGGAACAGCGGTGACACTCAGCCAACGTTCATGCGCGGATCAAGTGCCTCTAAGCGACAGGCACTGTGCTTGGGACTGGGATGGAGCAGTAACGGAGGGCTGATGGGGGGATAAGTGGGAGGGAGGGATGGAAGGAGGGGAGGAAGGAAGAATATATCGGGCTATGAAAGAAAACACCGTAAGTAACATGGGAGGGGATGGCAGAGGAAGGGGTAGCTATTTTGATAGAAGAATCAGGGAACGCTTCCTCACAGTGACAAAGAGAGACTTGAGTGAAGCAGAGAAGAGCGCTGTGTGGATATCTGGGAATGTGAATAGCAAGTGCAAAGGCCCTGAGGCAGGAGCCTGCGTGGAGAGTTTGAAGAACAGTGAGAGGCCAGTAGCGTGAAAGTGGAGTGAGTGAGGACCAGCAGGGAGGCAGGCAGGGACCAGATGACGCAGGGCCTCGCAGTCCATGCTAAGGAGTCTGTGTGTACCGGGTGAGAGGGGAGACACAGGAGGAATCAGAACAAGGGAGTGCTGTGGACCCATTCACATCTCAAACAGATCCTCTGGCTGCTGTGTGGGGAGCAGACTGGGCAAGGGGCACAAGTGGAGCTAGGGAAACCAGTTAGGAAGCTATAGCTGTCTCCTCAGAAAAGGGAAGATGACAGCTCAGCTCCAGGAAGCAGAGGGAAGATGGTAAGATATGGTTTAGCCAGGGGCCACCAAAGTATCAGCATCACCCTCCCTGGCACAGATACACAGACCTGTAACAGAGGCCAACAGGTAAACAGGATGCACATAAAAGTTCACAAAGCAAAGAGAAGTGCGTGAGAAGGAGAAAAAGATCAGAAATCTGAAATGGTTCCACTTACTGCCTGCATAAGCCTTACCCTGGGCAAGCCACACATCTCTTGGGGGCTCCGTTTTCTCATTATAACAGGACCCAATTCACAGGGTAACCATGGGTAATGCAAGCTGGTACTTAATGTCTGGCATGTTGTACACGCTTGATAAAAAATACATTCCTAACCTCTGCTTTTAACAGTCTGAGTGGGGGCTCAGCCAATTCAGTCACTGTGTAATCTTTATAATTCACATCATCTCTCTGAGCCTCCATCTGATAAATGCAAACCAGTGATGACGGCACCTACCTCAAGTCCTCAGCGTGAGACTGAATGAGACACTGGCTTAGCAAAAAGTCTGGCCCTCAGTAAAACAGTAACTGAAGCCCTCAATAAAATGGTAACCGAAGCGCTCAGTAAGATGGCATGAATCTGACACACCAGTCATTCAGCTAGATGATTTCTAAGTCTCCTAGCTCAATCATCCCCAAACTCTAAACAAGCCAGCTTCAAGTCCATGAATGAGTCAACCCTGGAGGTAGGAAATAATGCCAGTGAAGGCAGGCCAAGGTGAAGAGAAGCTGGAACTCCCACCTCAAAGTGAACAGAACTAAACGCAGGCACTTCTACTCAGGTGATACCTATTAATCTGAGTCACAGAATCGTGTAAGTTTAGTGGTGGGAGGAGCTCATGGAGCACCCTTGTTTTGGAGCTGAGGCTCCTACAACTCAGAGAGAAGAAGTGTGTGGGCTGAAGTTGCACAGCCAGGCCAAGGCAGAGGTGGAAGCTGACAAGGCTCCCCACGCTGTCCCAGCCAGTCTGGTTGGTTAGAGGGTAGGAAGGAGAAAACAACAAAAACCCCATCTGCAAGAAAGAAAATAATTGAGTAGGGATGTCTTTTAGACTAGCAGAAATGCCTTTCTTGCCATCAAGAGTTAAATTCAAATGGCCTAAAGGGCCAGGTAATGTAAATGAACTGAGCAACAAGTGTAAAGACAGACGAATGTCCCTAACCTGAAGACATTCACACTCAGATTTTTTCTCTTTTTAAGAATTATACTACCAGGGCCACTGCTAAGATGCCTGGCATTTTTGTACAAATTAGGAGAAGACACCTCTTCCTCCACACGCTTAGAAGGCATGTGTCAGAACACTGTCTTGATAAATATACAAATGTGAATGGTGCCCTCATGAGATGCAGTGCTTTTGTGCAGTGCACTGTCTGTGCAACTGTACCCAATGACACACAGAAGATTTCCCTGGGCTGCGAGTTGAGGACCTCTGTCTACATTCCGTGGTCATATAAAAGGCACTGAAATGCCACAGCAAAGGTCATGTGAGAAAAAAAAAAAAATCTTCACTGTCAATACCTAACTCCTAATCAGAACCCACTCTGAACCGATGTCCAAAATGGACACCAGGAAAGCTCCCGCCTCAGTGCCTTTGCATTAGCTATTCCCTCTCCTATGGCACTTTCCCTCAAGACAGTGACACAGCTTACTCTCTCACTGCACTCAAAATTCTGGTTAAATGTCATCTCTTCAGAAAGTTCTTCCCTAAATAGCATCCTCACCACCTCACAATCATCTTCCATCCTCCCATCCTGCCTTATTTTTCTTCTTATGGCTCTTCAGCAACACTAGGTTTTACTGGTTTGTTGTATATCTCCCTCCACCGGAACACCATCTCCGTGAGAACATGGGATTTTGTCTGTTCTGTTCACTATTCTATCTCCGTCTCCAGTCAGAAAACGTTTCCCATAATGGACAAGACAGTAAACATTTTAGGCTTTGCAGGCCACATAGTGTCTGTCGCAAAGACTCAACTCTGCCAACGTAGCACAAAGGCAGCCACCGACAATATGTAAATAAATGGCGTGGCTTTGTTCCAATAAAACTTTATTTAGAAAGGCAGGTGGCGGGCCAGACTTGGATGGCATAGTTTGTTGACCTCTGTCCTAGAATAATGTGCTCCAGACTCCAATATGCACACAAATCACCAAGGCATCTTGTAAAAGGCAGATTCTGACTTGGCAGACTGTGAAGCCTGGGATTCTGCATTTTGAACAAGCCCCCAGGGGAGGTCTGTGCTGCTAGCCCGTGGACCAAACTGAGTGGGGAGCACCCAGCACAGGGCCTGGCATGTGGTGGAAGCACAATCAGTATTTGTTGAATAAATAAGAGATAAGCAGAAAACCACTCAATCCTACTCCACACTCTTCTTGCTACTTTGTAACCATGGCATCCTGCCCTTGCTGATACCATCCATTGCTTTTATCTTCAATGTATCATTTTCTGATGGAGAGAGAAAGGATACAGGCATAGGCGGGGGATACAGCCAGTGGATGCTGATGGATTATTTTACATCATTACGCCTGGAGTCAGGTAAAGCCAAGGCTTAACAAACATTTACTTGAGGCAGGTTCCAAAAATTGTATTCATTAGATCAGTATTTACAGTTTTATAATAAACGTCAAATTAGGAAGATGGGATTCCTTTAACAGAAACCTAAGTTTCAAGGGGAGAGGTCAATTTGGTTAAATAAATGATGCTAAGAAGGTCAACTCAGCCTCACTTCCTATTTGGAAAATCACAACGTGATGCATTTTTAAGGTCCACAGTAATAACTGCTTTGACCGTTTACAGGGAATTTTAAATGTGCGGGGCATTCTGCCCATGATGATGGCGACGACAACAATGTATCCAACCACAAGGACAGACACAAACCCTCTCTTGAAGGACACTCAAGAAACTGGTGACACTGGGGCCTCAGGGAGAGGAGGTGGCCGCTGGGGTATGAGGAGGGAGGCCGGTCTTGCCCTGTGCATCTCTTGCATCTTTCGAATTCTGCATCATGTGAATGCACTTCCTTCCCCAAAGGTAAACTATGAAAGAAACCAGAGCAGCCTGCACTTAGCACTGTCTTTTACACACATGCTCGTCTCCTAGATCCTAAAAGAGAAGTAACTTTCTGTACAATTTGCCGTGGGGGACCTTGAGGCCCCAGGAGGTCAGATGATCCTTGTTCAAGGTCACACCACTAGTGTGATAAGAACAACTCAGGCTGAAGGACAAGGATGGCCAGGTAGGTCCCATGACCAGCTCAGCACAGGTGGGATCATGGTTTGCATTTGGGAGCCAAACCCTCTGGAGATGCTGAGGTCTCAGAGCCCAAGTGCAGGCTACACTGGCCTCCCTGGGCTCTTAGGCTCCAGGCCTCATACCAGGACATGCTCACGAGTGTCCTCAGAGGCCCACAGTCCATGCCCCCCACCAGGTCGCACAGCCCCGCAGGCCGGCTATTGTTCTGCACCTGGGAGGGGCCTGCTGGCTGCTGTGGCCAAACCCTGGGAGAGAAGGAAGGCAGGTGGAGGAGAGGGGAGCAGGGAGACAGCAATGGACGACATGAGCCTGAGCACCCTGACAAGGGAAGAATTTGCTTTGATGCTCAAATAGACTACATTTATTTCCTGAATTTTTCAAAATACCTAAGCAACAACAGAAGCCCCTAGGCACAACCTGGAAAATTATCTTAGGATCATCAAAGATTTCTACTTCTTCTTTGTGGCCTAACTAGTTAAGTGTGCAGGCTTTGGAGCTAGATGCTCCAGGTCAATTCATGGCTCACCCACTTCCTGTGTGACCTTAGGTAAGTTACTAAACTTCTCTGTGCCTCCAAGTACTGCCTGGAAATCAAGATAGTATTATATCCATTTATACATGGAAGGCACATAATGCAATTCCCAACCTTACTTGGAGCTTGGTAAATGCTACTTTCCCCCTAATGTCATGAAAATAACCTGATACAGACTCAACTAAGGAAGGAGGGGCAGGAGCTGGGTACTACGAGCTTAAGTGTGCAAGCATGAGGAAAAGACTGAAAGGAAAACGCTGAAGCAATGACACTAGTTCTCTCCAGGTGACAAAGGGTACTGTTTGGTTTCTTACATTTTTCTGTATTTTTTAAACAATGAATACATACTAAGACAAGAAAAATAACCAAATAAAATTTACATATATATGTGTGTATCTTATGCACAGATACACATATATAGTGTCTATATATATGCATGTGTATATTTACACATATATGTATCTGTTAATATATATATATAATCTATATATGCAAGTCTGTGTGTGTGTATGTGTATATATATATATATATATATATATATATATA
>NW_020173687.1:10031800-10072097 GCF_003031525.2 Neophocaena asiaeorientalis asiaeorientalis | reverse complement strand
TATATATATATATATATATACACACACACACACACACACACATATACATCCACACAAACTTTTTCAAACCTGTGTCAGAATGTTCAGAATCAGCCACCCCTAGGCAGTGGGCCTGAGGACCATATACAGCAGGGGAAACAGTTTGGCCAAGGAGGCCGACAGCTGTGCTTTTAAATTCAGCTCCACCACGTGTGGGCTACATGACCCTGAGCGAGTCCTCTGACCTCATCCAGGGCACGTGTCAGTAAATTATGGGCACTCATATCATCCTATCATCGTTATCTAGCTCATGTCCATCCCAGCTCCGGGATGACAACATGAAATCCAAACTTCCACGGGAGAACAAAGGCTCCCTTTTTTTATCCTAACAGGATGGTGCGGAGGAAAATAAACAATAACAGGAAAGAGTGACAACGCACGTACATGGGGTGCTTGGTGCAAGCCAGGCCCCGTTCTAAGCACTTTCCCGTCTTAAGTCTTTTATCTTTACAAAGACCCTAGGAATTGCCCCCTCTGCTGAGTGGTGCAACCTTAAGCCTCAGTTTCCTCATCTGTAAGTGGGGTTAATAATAGCACCATGACCTCCTGCAACTGGCACACAGGGGAAGCTTGGTCAGGGCCACTAGTGACCACGTGCTTCCCGGGGAAGGCACTCGACACCTCTGAGCCTCATTCACAGAGCAGGGGCAGCAAGCCTGCCTGAGCCAGTCCATGTGACGTGCTTGTCACATAGGAAGTGCTCGATAAACAGATGCAATTATGGGCAGAGTCAGCCCACAGTTTTCCAGGAAGCTCAGAACAAGCAGCTTTTACCTCCACGCTCTCTCCCAGGATCCAGAGAATGGCTCTGCTGCTCTCACAGAGGGAACAGGGCCCGTGTGAGAAGCCATCACCTCCCCTCTCTCCCGGGCCATGTTGGAGCTAGCAGGTACTTACAATCCACCTCTAGCAGATGCCTCCTTTCTCAACAGGACCAGAGACGGTCTTTGTTTCTCCCGGGGTCCCTCAGTGAAGAAAGTGAAGGCCACGATGGGACCCGGATGCCCAGCGCTGGGTCCAGGGCTCAAATCACACCACCAGCCGGGCGCTGCTCAAAGATGCTACAGAGGAGCCTTTCACGAGCCCTGTCCCATCTCACCCTCGTGTGACGCCCCAACTGGAGCCCTCTGTGCTGGGGCTTGAGGCAGGGCCGGCTGGGAGCAGGGGATGGATGAATGAATAGGTGCATGGCAAGATCAGAAGCCAGAAGCTAAAAGCCGAAGTCAGGGCTCCAGTGCTTGCTGGCTGCCTGACTTCAGGTAAGTGACATTAGCTTCCCCCGGCCTCTTTATCCATCTGTACAAGGGGAATAATAGCACCAACTCACTGAGCGGTTGCAAGGATGAAATAGTATCACGTACGTAACAAACGATGTGTAAATAAACAACCCTCAATGTGTAAATAAAGTACCCTAAGTTAGTCTCAGATGTGGTTAACTCAACCAGAAAAAACCTGAACGGGCACCAGGATCTAATCTTGGGCTATCGGAGCTTAAAATACCCCAGATCCATGTCAATCTTTCCCTCTCAACCAAAGAACATCAGCAGATTAAAAGACCACTTTGTGGGACTTCTCTGGTGGTCCAGTGGTTAAGACTTCGCCTTCCAATGCAGGGGGTGTGGGTTCGATCCCTGGTTGGAGAGCTAAGATCCCACATGCCATGGGGCCAAAAGAACCAAAACGTAAAACAGAAGCAATATTGTAACAAATTCAATAAAGACTTTAAAAATGGTCCATATCAACAACAACAAAAAATCTTTTAAAAAAAAGCCTACTTTGTACCCAAGATCACACGGGGCACTTTTGCTTAGAACCCTAACAACTCTTAACAAAACAAAACAAAAAATCTGAAAGGTGTAGGTCTTTACTCTTTTCTAAGTGAAGACACTGCAGGCCAGCCAGTTACCCAGCCAAAGCTAATGAATGCGAGGACGGCCTTGCTCCGAACAACCGGCTCTTTCTGCTACCAAAAGGCAGCACAGATCGATGGCTCAGTGTGGGCTCTGGCTTTAAACCTCCTATGTCCGAATCAAAGCCACCGCTCGCCGGCTGGGCGACATCAGCCAAGTTGCTTAACCTCTCTGTGTCCCAATGTCCTTGTCTGTAAAATGAGAGTAATTCTACCACCTGCACTCCATAGCATCGCTGCAAAGATTAAGTAGGTCACTCTAAGGAAAGCACATGGTAGATGCTGGGTAAGTGTGCCTGTGTCATTGTTACAGCACAGTGCCTGGCCCATAAGAGGAATCCAAAAATTTGTTTATAGAACAGATGAAGTTTCCTCTCTATGTTCCCACTGGTTGCCAGACACACTGAAGGCTCAGACTTAATCTCTCTTTTTGGAACCATTATTCCTTCAAGATTCTGGAAATTTTCTGTTTTCTGCTTACACTGGGGGTGGCGGGGGGCAATGTTTGGCACTCATTCATGATAATTTATATTCTCATGTGAGCTGAAAGCACCTCTTGCTTCCCTCGGTGTGTTTCTGACACGCAGATGTGTTAGCACAAGGCACCATCCAATCCTGCACTTCCTCATCCCTCCACACCTGTACCTGTGCAGGCTCCGCCCCCCGACACCCTCTCTTCTGCACCTGGCTCACCCCTGGAGGCCAGCACCCGTCTCCACGCTTTTACAAGGCCTCCATGGCCACTCCAGCCTCAGCCAAGGTCACACGCCAGGGCTACATCTGGCCCACAGATGCATAGCCGCTCCACAGCATGTGGGATCTTCCCGGACCGGGGCACAAACCCGTGTCCCCTGCATCGGCAGGCGGACTCTCAACCACTGCGCCACCAGGGAAGCCCTGGACTGTACTCTTTTAAAAGATGTTTTAATTAATGGCCAGTGTGATCATCAAGAGACTGGTATAGACAAAGAGAGCGTAGTGAGGCTGGGTCCTCCTGAAGTCAGCCTCAGCATCCCCTCCCCACCCCATCCTCACCTTTAAAGGAACAGGCTGGGTCAAGCCAGCCCTAGATGTCTTCCCTCTGAAAACAGGAGAGTCTCAGTGTGACGGGCAGGGCTGCTCAACCCTGGGCACTCCGGCCTCCCCCAAGACTACAACCACCCACGTGCCTCCCGCCCATAACTGACCTCTCAAAGAATCCAGTTTGCTTGACTTTCAGAATATACCCAGAGTCCCACCATTTCTCATGCCCTCCACTCCCCAGTCCTGGTCCAGCCACAGTCCTGTCTCGCCTGGACCACCGCAGCAGCTCCTAGCGCATCTCCGTGCTGCTTCCCCCAGCCCCCCGGCGGCCTGTCCTCATCTGCAAGGCAGCCGGAGGGATCCTGCTGAAACCTAGGTCAGACCCGCTCTTCCTGGCTCCCACCTTCCTGCGAGTCCAAGGCCCAAGCGCGCCCATCCTCTTTCCTCTGGGCCTGCAGCCCCTCCTCCTCTGCCCTGACTCAGCCTGCCCTTCCCACACAGGCCCCCTCTCTGCTCCCAGACCACACCCAGGGTGGCCCTGGCTGTCCAGGCCGCCGTGAGCACTCATCCCCAGAAACCCGGACCTTTTAGTCCTTCAGCTCCTCCTTGGCCCCAATGCTACCTTCTCAGGAAGGCCTAACTGACCACACCCAATTCCCCTCGCCCTGGCAGCTCTTCCCATAGTACTTATCACCTTCCAACGTACTACTGAACTTTCCTATTTATTAGATTTATTGTTTATCTCACTGCAGCCAGAACGTCAGCGCCACAGGGGCAGGAATTTGTCTGCTTTGTTCACGGCTGCATTCCACACCTGGAAGAGTGCCCAGCACCTAGAAGGCGCTGGGTGAATAATTCGAACAAACGAATGAATGAGCAAAACGCACCCCCGATGACCTCAGAACACGTGCTCCCCCCCTGAAGCTTGAGGATCACTGTTTCACTCTTCTCCTTTCCTTCTGCAGAAGGTCTCATCGAACCTCTGTAGTTCTAAGCAAACGCAGCAGCCGTGATCAAGACAAATTAGCATCTGCAAGACCTGCTTCCTGTTTCACGGAGCCAGCCTCACTGAGCACAAAATTTTATTAGTCAATGGAAGCCAACACGCCCAGCCAATGCCAGAGAAGCGCGGCTCCCTGTCACGACTCCAGTTTCGCCTGGTCAGGAGGAAACCCCATCTGGCTTCTTTCTCCCCTGTCTTAGATATAATTTAAAGTGAGTCGCAGAGAGTACAAACGCCAAAATCCAACAGGATGAAAATCACTGTCCCGTAATCTGTTTTACGAGATGAAAGCTCGGAGACTTTACTAGCCTCCTCCAGGATGGGAAGGCGGTAACCTGGACAGGTGCGCCCCGGCCCCCCACTCTCCTCTCTGCAAAGCTCATTACTGTTCCCCAGGATGAAATCGAGATCAGGTTTCTGCATCTGCAAGGAATTTCTCCTAAAGGAACTGCCCATGTTTTCTCCATATGTCTGAACATCTGTTTGAAAGAATCAGGAGTATTGTCTTTGGAGGTGTGTGCTGTGGTTAAACAATCTCAGATTTTGACTACTTTATAACAAAAAGGATGGCTTTCCAATCCTTCTGTCAGTTGAAAACACGTCCCAGAGAGTGGTAAGAATAACGTTTATTGAAAGCCCCGGCACAAAGATGGATGAGGAAAATAATGAAGTGTCCTCTACCGGGAATTTCTATGCAGGATTATGGTTAAAGGGTCTGGAAGCAGCCAGGGAAAGGATTAAATGACAGTGGCATTATACAGGCAACTCTCAGCTGGAGTATTATGAGATCCCATAAGCTGAAGAGCTACGGAAACGCTTAAAGCCCAACCTTGCGAAGCTGCCTTTGAATGGCAGTTCTGTCCACCAAAGGACCACTGCTTCCTGTCCTGAAAGAGGACGAGGAAATGGTGGCAGGGTTCCACCAAAAGGCACGTGGCTCTTTCAAGGTGAATCAAGTGGTTCCCTTTCTCTGATCCCTACTGGTCAAAGTCACGTCAAAGAACTAAGATTCCCAGGCTCCTCAGAAAAAACCATAAGCTTGCTCTAGTTCCACGGGATTTAGAGCTTTATAGGAGAAATGTCCAGGGTCTGGCTGCGAACCGAGCTCCTTCCCTAACTGAACAATTCTTAGAAATCGTATAAACATAGCCTCTCTCCTACCTCCCTTTCTACTGATAACCCTTAACGTAGCACAGTCCTTATTAACCCCCAAAGGCTATGAACTTGAGGATATCTGCCTTGAGCTAAATCTAACTCAAACTTCGATTTAGTAGCCAAAATATAAAAATCAGAAATTTCACATCAAAATTCAGATTCCTAGCTCCCCTTAATAAAAACTGTGAAACCTGGCAACTTTGGTTCCCACATGGCATAACCAAGGGGCGCTGAGTACCAGCTGCCTCCTTCAGAGAAGGTACATACTGTGCTGTACCCTACTCCCCACCACTCCCTATTGCTCCCTGCTTGGCCAAGGCAGTCATTTCCTTCCGTCGTCTGGCTCCCACGAGCGCTCAGTTTGTAATCTTGTTTGTGCAATCACTTCTTTGGTTCTCTCCTTAGTCCACTGCTTCTAGAGAGATGCAGCTTGTTCTTGAGGGTATGGGAAATAAATCCTTACAAGTGGATATGCACTAAGCCCTGCAGTGATGGCCTGAGCATTAGAGAGTCTAGGACTCTGCTTCTGAGCTCCAGACTCATATACCCAACTGCCTACTTGCCGTCATTGCTTGGACGCCCCACAAGCCCTTCCTAATTCCCTCACCCCAAACTGAACTCATAATCTTCCCCTAGGAAAATGACTGCCTCCCCAGGTCTTCCCACGTGGCATATGACAACACCCTCTACCCAGGCGCTCCTTCACACCCCCACACCTAAGCCAGCACCAAGTCCCGAAGCTCACACCTTGGAATCCATCCCCTCCTCTCCCAATGCCACCTTCCCGTCCTCACCGCCTTGACCTTCCAGCCGGCACTGCCACAGCCTATCAAATTCCCCTCCCTGCTTCCTCCCGTAGAGAAGCCCACTCCTTAGAGGGAAGCCCAAGTGGTCCCAAAAATATTAAATCGGAATCATCTTCCTCCTCTGCTCAAAACTCAGCACTCCCTTCCCCTTGACCTGAAATAAAACCCAAGTTCCTCATCTTGGCTTGTGAGTCCTGCCAACCATCACCCTCCAAGCTAAACTCAAGTGACACTGGCCCTCCTTCAGCTCCACAGACACACCAAGTTCTTCCCTGCCTCAGGACCTCCGTGTGTGCCGTGCCTTGTGCATGGAACGCTATCCCACCACCACCAAAAGAGACAGAGACAGACAGAGGAAGGACAACATTCCTTTCTTTGCTGGCTCAATCATCTGCTCCAGGCCCCAGTTGGTAAGTCACCTCCTCAGAGGGATCCTCCCTCTAAAGCAGGTCAACCAAGTAGTACTTTCCTGACATGGTTTGTTTTGTCAAAGCACTTACCACCACCTCCCGCCCCAAGTTGTGAATCCAACAGATGAACTCCTAATCAGCTGTCACGTTCTACCTTGGAGTCCAGATGTCATCCCAGATGGCCCTCGTCTGGCCTCCCTGACACGCCCACATCTCAGCAACGGTCACACCAACCATCCTGGTCTACTTGGCATATCTGGTGCCCCTTGAACTACATCAGGGCAGGGACTGTGTCCATCTCACCCATCATTACGTTACTGGCGCCTAGCACAGCGCCTGGCACACAGCAAGCCCTTGACAAAATGTTCACCGAATGAATGAGTCATGAGATCTGAAAAGCATTTAAGGTTTGGAACAAACTTTCTTCCAAGATCAAGTGACATTCAAGAGAGAGGAAAGCAAAAAGAAAGAAAAACAGCTGAACACGGCATATGCTTAAGATATGAAATTTTACATGTAAGGAAAGAGAATGAAATGGTCATGTACTCATTTTATTTTCATATAAAGAGGAGCATAAAACCACTAGGCATGCAAAAAAAAAAGTGAAGTTTTATAGTGTGGCAAATAAAAAAGAGAAAGGTGAGGACGAATCATCAAGAGGGGGAAAAGTGAGCCATGGTACAGTACAGAAATAGAAACAGATGGAGAGATAAGGAGAGAGACAGAGATCAAGAAAGAAACCAGCAGAAGCATCTAGGCAAGGTACAAAACAGGGCTTCGCTGCTCTTCTGGGAATGAAAGGGCAACCCTCCAGATTTCGAAAGGGGTTTTCGCACCTACTTAAAGGTTAAGAGCCCTTGTCTTCTTAAAGTCCCCTCTTCTCTTCATTTTTCAAAGAAGTTTTTAAAAAACTGACTTCCTATGTTAAAAATCAGGGGTTAGCACATCTCGTTTTGAAGAGAACCCAATCTATTCAAATGATTTTTTTTTAAAGACTTCACTTTGTGTCTTTTGAGGATATGGCTACAGATTTTTAAGTCATACGTTGAGTTTTCAAAGTTACGAACAAGAAGAGGGGCGGATCCTGGGGAGCTGTCGGAAGAACGGGCATGAACATCAAGCACAGTGTAGTGGGCATCCTCGGAACTGCACGTCCAGCCCATTCCCTTCTCTGGAACTTTCCACGGCTCCAGCCCCTGATGAATGGGTGAGCAGAGCCTTGCACTGCACATGCTCTGACCTCTCTGGCCAAGCTAACTGGACCAGAGGGTGGCACCCTTCCCCCCACCCCCAGGGCCATTTAGAATCTCCCTGAGGGTCAGGACTTGGGCTCCAACGAGCTGGTGAGGGGCTAGAACAGGGACAGCATAGAAAATTGATAGGCAGGAGGGCCTGGTGGGCATCTCTCCACCAGGACTTCCCTGCCTGGTGAGAAAGAGGCGGCAGGGAAAGCTGGTCTGCAGAGTGATGTGGAAGACGAGGAAGGCTGTGTAACAGGCAAAGCCAGACACCTGAAGCCAAATCCTGAGTCCACCACTCAAGAGCTATGATCTTGAACAAGTTCCTTGACATCTCCTTGACCTACTGTAACTGCTTCTTAGGGCTTTTTTGAGGATTAAATAAGTTATAACACAGACGGCACTTGGAACAGGGTCTGACGTGTGGTAAATGCTCACTAAGTGTTAACTATCATTAGCACTGTCTTGCTGAATCGTAAGTTCACGACGGTGAGGGTCTCTGGCCGGTTCGTTCATACCACATCCCAGAATCTAGAACCATGCCTGGTACATAGCAGTGCTCAACAAACGTTTGTTGAATAATCAGAGAACAAAGATACCACATAGCCCCGAAAGGACAGACACCATGGACAGAGCCTCCTAAAGCTTCTCCTTGTTTCTTACCTGCTTTTCCCATCTCAGGGTAAAAGCCAAACTCTCCCCCATGGCTACTCAGGCCTTGCCCGCTCGGGCCCCCTCCTCTCTCCCCCTGGCCCTTCACAGTCTGGTTCCACTGGCTTCCTCAAGGTCCGCTGCCCCAGTTTGCTTCCTTCTGCCTCTAAGCATTTGCACATACTGTTCCCTCTATGTATCATCCTCCATCCAAGTCTCTTCTTCAAGGAAATCTTCCCAGGGAAATCCTCCGCCCTCTACGCTGCCCCCTCCATTTTACACGCCTGGAGCCTCATGCACGTTTCCTTCCTGCCACTTGCCACAATTTGTAATTTTATCAGGTGCATGATTATTTAGTCGATAACTTTATACCCCCGAGATCATGAGCTCCACAGAGAAGCTAACCACCGCTTCTCTTTTAGTCTTCACTGTATCTCAGCATCAAGCACAGTACATGGCAAAAGGTAGGTGGTCAACAAACACTTGCAGAACGAATCCACTTGTTGAATGGATTGACTGAGCAAAGAAATAAACCTTGGACTCATGACCATGAGTCCAGGTTCTTCTTGAGCTGAATCTCCTGACCTGATGATATGTTACCCCAGTAGCCTCCCCATATAATCCCCTTTTTCTAATCTGCTTTGAATGAGTTTCTCTCTCTGTTACAACCAAAGGCTTTGACTCCAGCACACACTAACACCACCTCCAGGCCAAGAGGTTCCCATCCTAGAGCAGATAAGCCTTGATTGATAATGATATGAAGACTTTCTTTTCCAAAAATCAGTGTTCAAGCATGAGTAAATAGTACCAGACCAGCCCTACCACCATAAACAACTATCAAATAGGACAAAAGTTGATAAGTCAATTGCTTTCAGGCACTAGACAGCAGGCAGCATAAGACTGTGGTCTACGAGAGAAAGGAAACATAGGAGGTGAGCCCACGTTCACTGCAGCTCTCTGCCTGGGGACAGTTTCCCTCCCACATGCAGGGAGTGGAGTTCAAGCAGAACACAGTGGGCCTGCTCAGTTGGGGAGACAGAGTTCAGAGTCCCAGGCTGGAGAAGCAGCTAGGATCTGTGGGTAAAGCATCAGAGAGGAGGAAGGTGCTAGGGGAGCTCCCCAAGTCCTTGGCCAAGGGCTGGGCTGTGTAAGCACAGGGAAAGAATGTGCAGAGTTTATCAGAGAGAGGCAGCTATGGGGTAAAAAGGGAAACAGAGAGACTAGAGGTTGAGCAGGCCTGGAGTACTGGAATTCCAGCCCACCAGAGAGGAGTGACCTCCCCACGAAGCATCCAAAAAGACTAGGCCTTAAGAGTAAGGTCATGCCTTAGAGTAAGGGCTACTTTAGACCTGCCCTAACATGGTCTAAAACCTAGCCTCAACTATATCCACAAAAGAAGGAATTTGATGGCTAACCCCATGAACCTGAAGGGCATGGGGAACACCTTGGGCTTTCCACAGGTCTACCTTAACAAAGGGTAAAAATCAAGCCTATAAAAGGTCAATGTGATCAGCCAGTAACTGAACTACCTTTAGAGGAAGATAACAAAATCAAGAGTCTCTACAATGTCCAGTACACATCATCATCACAATGTCAGTATACAGTCAACAATTACTAGACATGCAAAGAAATAGTAAAATGTGACTTGCGATAAATGAAAAGAAGCAACGAATGGAAACAAAATCCCCAAAAGGCTGTGATGTTAGATTTAGAAAAAGCAACTGCCAGGATTTACAAGTTCCTAATATTATCATTAAAGTCCTTAACCAGGTATATACACTCAAAGCTACCTGTGAAGATTTTAGGGTTAGGGGTTTGTATGTTTGTTTTTTGTCTGAATTGTACTTGTGTCATGTCGTTTCAGGGGATGCTCAAGAATCTGCATTTTTAACAACTCCTCTGAAGGGATTTTTTTTTTTTTTTTTTTTTGCAGTATGCGGGCCTCTCACTGTTGTGACCTCTCCCGTTGCGGAGCACAGGCTCCGGACGCGCAGGCTCAGCGGCCATGGCTCACGGGCCCAGCCGCTCCGCGGCATGTGGGATCTTCCCAGACCGGGGCACGAACCCGTGTCCCCTGCATCGGCAGGCGGACTCTCAACCACTGCGCCACCAGGGAAGCCCTCTAAAGGGTTTTGATGCACCATCAGATTCTTATCAAAGAATACTTTTACTTTAAGGCAAATTTAAAGGAGTTAAATTAATTTAAATGTATTAAAGGGCTGGTTAATTGAGTTGGTTGGTGGCCACCAGTCAGCAGTTCCTGGTTAACCAGACTATACAATCAAGAATATTTCAACTCAATATTTTGGAGGGAAAAAACAGTTCTCTACTTATTTTGAAAAAAAAAAAATCTGAGGTTAAATCAAAAGCCACAGACATAAAAGATAATGATTGGGCTTCCCTGGTGGCACAGTGGTTGAGAGTCTGCCTGCTGATGCAGGAGACACGGGTTCGTGCCCTGGTCCGGGAAGATCCCACATGCCGCGGAGCGGCTGGGCCCGTGAGCCATGGCTGCTGAGCCTGCATGTCCGGAGCCTGTGCTCCGCAACGGGAGAGGCCTCAACAGTGAGAGGCCCGCATACCGCAAAAAAAAAAAAAAAAGATAATGATTAAGGAAAAACCAGGAGGAAATGCTCAGAGTATAATGTAAAGTGAAAAAAAATCAAAGTACAAACTACTATAACATCAAGTATACAAATGTACAGTGATAGACATTGCCATGTTTATGAATAGAAAAAAAGGCAACAGGAAATGTATCAAAATGCTAATAATAGTTATTTTAGGTATTTGACTCTGTGTAGTTTTAACTTTTCCCCACTTTTCAATATATTGATTTTCCTCAATGGACTCTCATCTGAAATTTAAACACAAAATGATGGCTTCAGAAACCTTCAATGCAAAAACCTCTGCAAAACTCTAGTGGTCTCTCAATCAGAAAGAGAAGAAAGAAGAAGCTTGAGCATGAATATCATTTCTATCCTTATCCAGCTCTGTAAGACTTTTGTCTATGGCTTCTGAGTAGCTGGATTAGCTTCTGATACTCAGTCTCAAATATCCCATCCCTCAGAGGAGAAGGAGGCTAAGACACATACCTCAACCTAAAAAGCACCAAGCAGTAGCTCAGCAGAAGTAAATCACCCAGTGATAAATGAGGACGCAAAAGGAAGAGAACTCAAGGCCATACCTGAACCACAGGGTGGCCGCCGGTCGGAGCTTTGACAGCCCCTCGGCTGCCTTCTGTCTCGTAGTGAGCTCGGTGATGTGGCTTGGGCTGCACCTCGATCCTCAGCTCATAGGAGCCTGACTGGTGGGAGAGTGGCCACTCAAGTGGTGGGAGGGATGCAGTCACTGGGATGCTGAAGGAGGAAACAGAATCAGTCATGTGTACAATAAATCATATCCCGTCAACCTGTACAATAAACATAAATGGTCCCTTTTCTGAAAATCATGTCCAATGGGCATATGATAATGTTGGCTGTTGGGAGGCACACATTTCTCAGACATGATAGGTAGGGCTCTTCACAAGGTAGAGATCTTTTTCATTCTCTTTCTTTGTTTTCTCTTCCATCTTGATGAAGGGAGAATGACTGACATCTCAGTTTATGAAGCTAAGTTCATGATATGATTGTTCTAGCACGTTCTGAACCACTGTAACTTCTTTTCCTCTGGAAATTTTGAAGAATATCACCTCTCACCTCTAAAGAACATCCCTTATCCAGGATGTTTTTCTTTTCCAAAGGAGTAAGTGTGGGAGAAGGAACACTGAAATAGAAATCAGGGGCCCCACTGTGTCACTAACTTGCCATGTGACATTAGGTATGCAACTTCATCTTTCTTATCCTTAGTATCCTGTAACCACAAATGGACCAGATGACATCTGAGAGTTTTTCTAGCTTGTATTTCTGTCTGATGTCTCAATTAAAAGTAAATTTAGGGAGAGGCCATTCCCAGTCACAATCATTACTTCTTGGGTCAAGTGTAGAACATCTAACCACAGAGAGGTGTCTGGTTTTGGTATGGATGAGCCAAACCACTCAGACTTCCTACAATTAAATGAGGAGTAAAGGTCAAGAGCATGACTGGAGTTACACACCCAAGTTCCACCTCTAACTACCTGTGTGACTTAGAGCAAATGCCTCTATCTCCCTAGGCCTTAGTCTCCTTCAACTGTGAAATGGGGATACTGAGATCATATAAAGAGCTTAAGCACACTAACTGCTCAATAAATATTAGCTATAATTATTTTTTCATGTAATATAGTATATATTTCAAATAAATAGTTACTTCCTGTAGACAATCTGACTACAGTATAATGGTATTGGATATGTATGCTTTGGCATCTGAATTTGTAAAATCTTTGAGGGCATGACATTAAGTTTCATTTTATTATACAGTCTCAACCCTACCCAGCACACACATCAGGTACTTGATATGAGGTTAGTATTAGGTCATTGAAGAGGTGAATGAAGTCTTGACAATCTATCTAGACCATTCACTCAGAGCCCAAAAGAACCTAGAGACATTTTCCCAAAATCACAGAGCAAGACACAGCCAAGGCTCCAACTTAAGTCTCTTGACTCCCAGTCCAGTGCCCCTTCCACATCTCTACACTGTCTCTTATCTTATTAATTTCTTTAAAATAGGCCCAAGAAAATACCTCATTGATGGAATGAGTCTAGAGCAATGCCTGACATTTGCTAGGTCGTCAGTGAATATTCAGTGAGTGGGCGGACAAATGAATGGAAGGGTAAATGGATGAATGAACAAGCAGTTTTATTTCAAAGAACACCCATATGTTCAAAGTAGCTTTGAAGTTGCAAATGCATGGATTTGTGTCACTACGTCCTGATTTTTCACATGCCGGAGAAAACATTAATCTAATCAGGACAGTCTTTCCTGCTAAGCCCAAAACTGCTAGAAGCTAACATTATCAACTGGACTTAATTAAACATTTGCAGTGAGGCCAATTCTATCCCTTCTCTCTTACAGCAATTCCAAGGGGAGAGTGGAGGGGGGCAGCAGCCCCACAAACTCCATCAGTGCCAGAGCTGAACTTGAACATACAATCCAACTTACGATTCCACCCTCACTATGCAAGGAAATCTCCAGCCCTTCTTTATAACCACATTGCCTCCTGAAGCCCCTTTAACTCTGAAGTCTCAGGTGTCTAAAGTGCCTTTATTTCTACCTCAGTTACAGTTCCAAGATGCCTTCAAGCTTCTGTCTACATCCAAGGTGCCATATGTGTTCAATACTCTTATTTTCATGTATGCAAGTTAATATTTTCTAAAGTTAGCAAAATAAGGCTCATGAAAAAAATCACTCCACCCCTGTATGAATCAAAACATTTAGTGAGTAGAAGATTCAATGGAATATCCCTAAGTATCAACTTCTAATCTTGTTTGGTTCTGGAATAGGTATTTGACAACCGAAATATAATCTTAAGACTCAGACCACTGGAGACAGTCTGACATCCTGCATTTGAATTCCAGCCCCCTGCTGAGTTATCCACACTCCCTGAGATAACTATCATGGTGAAACTCCTCTGAATGCCCTATCTTCTCAATCGAATAGAAAATTCTTGCAAATATCTCACTGGCTGGCACAGATTGGCACTTGCTACGGACTAAAGGACTCTAACTCAACAGAACCTCTCAGATCAAGCCACATAATGGAGAGGGAAGGATTTTATATACAGTAAAGTCTCAGATAAATGCCTCACAATCGTATTTTATATTAATGATCCTCCTCACTCCCAAATAAGTCATGTTTTGGAGACTGATCAAGGAGTTGACCAGAAATAACAAGGAGTCAGGAATCTCGAATTCTGATTTCCAGCTTGGTCATGAACTAGCTGGGTGCTGATGGGCATATCACTTCACCTCTCTGAGCCCCAGTTACTCAACCTGCACCGGGCGTTGATCTCGATCAGCATTCCTAAGGTGCCTCCAGGAAACTTTAGTCTCAGAACTCCGTGATCAGATGGCCTTTGAAATCACCGCACATTCTGTCCACAGCGGGGAGCGGCCCCTACACAAAGGTATCTATTAAACTCAATTAAACCCAGAAACTCCTTTCCTTAAGGGACTGACTGACCTATGATGGCACTAGTGTTCTCAGAACCTGCTTTGGAGGAAACATCAGACCAGAAGCTCCATTCAGTCCATTTCGGTCGGGGTTGGGGGCAGGTGGGCGTGGGGAAGCCAGGCCCAGTGGACAGGACCCTAGGCTACTCTCAACCCCACATCAATCAAAACGGCTCTACATTACCTATTTTGGCATTCAACGTTTTATTTGAAAAGAAGAGGCTTCCGTTTGCTACAAGCAAATAACACTTTGAAAACCATTGGGATAACGGGAATAGCATAAAGCTTAGATTCTTCACCTAATAAAACAGATAAAATAATCTCTGCTCCTAATCTGTGTACCTCATTTTCCTTATTATCAAAATGAAGATAAATATATAACCAGACCAGGTTTATGTGAGAATAACATGAAATAACCCAGAGAGAGTACTTAGAAGTGTGCCTGGCACACAGCTAGCATCCTGAAATGCTGGTGATTATTATTGCTGCTATCATCACTCTAACAGCTATTGGGGACTCAATCTCCTAGCACACGGCGCATCAGTGAGGAAGCAACAACGTGCTTCCTCTATAAGGTTAAGATTCCCCAATAACAATAACAGCTGTCTCTCTCATGAGCTCTTACCTATGTAGGTTCTATGCTAAGAGTCTGATGTATATTATCTCACCTAATCCTTAAAAAAACAAACAAACCAACAAACAAAACATGCGGTAGGTACTATTATCATCCTCATCTCACAGGAAATGAACCAAGGCCCAGAAAGGTGCTCAGTGAGAATGAAGGTCCTGATTGATTAGCAATGTCTGCCCTGGGCATGGCATCAAAAAGGTGCTCAATGAGAAAGAGGGCCCTGCATGATTAGTGATGTCTGTTATGGGTACAGCAGGATGGCAGCAGCAGACATGCCCATGATCACACAGCCAGTGAGTGGCAGAGCCAGGACTCAGATCCATCCCTGGAGACCCCAAGCCTACATGCTGCTATTCATGCATCTCTTCAGCTTGCCAAGATTTTAAGCTCCTTGAGGATTATGGCTCCCACATTTTTTGAAGACCTCCATATCACTGATGGCAATACTGAGGCACATAGCAGATGCCAACAAACATCAATTCCTCTTACAATAAGATAGCAAATTCCACATGTTCAGGCTTGCTTTGAGCTTACTAGAATGTCAGCTCCACGAAGGCAGAATTTTTTTTCCCATTTTGTTCACACTGTCTCCCCAACACCTGTAACAGTGCCTGGCACATAGTAGGTGTTTGATAAGTACTTGTTAAATAAGCGAATGCATGAATGAGCTCAGTGTCATATGAGCAATCACGTGCATCCTTTGACTGCATCCTCCTAACAACCACCCAGTAAGTCAGGGACACTTCCACCCATTTTACAGATGGGACAACTGCAGCTCAGAGTTTTGTTTTGTTTTGTTTTGTTTTCCCAGAGAATTTAACTTCCTTTTCAAGGTCTGGCAGCCAGTAAATGGAAAGCCGGGATTTAAGACCAGTCTAGCCAACTCTGAATCCCATGCTCATAACCAGAAAACCTTCTCTTAAAACTGGACCATGGAATAAATCGTTTTCAAAGCCTGACTCACCTGCAGATGGGAATGGCGGGCACTAGCTGCTTGGGCCAAGTTGGTGGCACCAGTAAGATGGACTCGGGGGCTGAGTTCCTCCTCTCCTCCTGCTCGCAGGGCCCCAGGAACTCCACGGCTGGGTAGATGTGGCGGGGTAGGCCAGCCTTGGACGCGGCGCTGGACACCGGCGACGGGTCGGGGCTGGTCTTCCACATCTTGGGGGGGATCCCACAGGGTGAGTCGGCAGCGAGGCTGTTCAGGGCATCCATGAGGACGGCAGAGCCAGCCGCGGGGGGGTACCCGGCAGGGGCGCCGTCGTCCCGGGGCTGCGGCGAGGGGCTCCGCGAGCGCTGGGGTGAGGCTCCGGGCAGTGGGGCAACCAAGGCCCCCGCGCACGAATGCCTCCGCTTGGTACCAGGCGACGAGGAGCGGGAGGCCGGACGGGGCACGGGCGAGTGGCGGCCCAGGCAGCTGTCCTCAGCGAGGCCGGTTCGAGGTGACATTATTGGCGAGGTTCTGGGGGAATAATGAGCAGGGATGTTTTGAAACTGGGGACACAGGTCGTCGGGCCCGCCGTTATTGGGCGAGACGCAGGGCGAGGTGTAAGGGGAGAAGGTGTCGGAAATGAAGCTGGCAGAGGAGCCGCTGCTAGCGGGGCTCAAGCAAAGCGGCTCGCGGTAGCCCTCGAAGCCGGGCACGGGCAGCGTGAACCTCGGGCTGGCGGCCACCCCCGGCAGGGGCGGCTGCTCGACCATGAGGCCAGTGTCTCTCATGCGGAAGGGCCCCCCTGACTGCATCAGTTCGTGGGATGGAGTGATCTCGATCCGAGGGCTCAGGCCCGAGGCCCCCACTGGCTTGGCAGGGCACAGAAAGTTCTGGGGCCCTACCCTATCCGGCTCTCCCAACCGGTGCGGGGGCTCGCCAGAGAGACTGTCTAGGGGGCTGTATGGCTTGAGGCCATAGTCCAGGACATCATCGGGGTATGCGAGTCCGGAGGGTGGGCTGGCGACCTTATGTGCATTCGGTTCTTCTGGAAAGAGAAGGGGGGAGGGAGGGGTCTTTTTAAGCCTCTAAAACACAACTCCGGATGCAGAGCAATCACAGACTGGGTTTTGTCTCCTGTTATTATTATTATTTTTTTAATCCCCGCCACACCAAACCGCAGAGCTAGAAACTCCTTCCCTCACAGAAGGAAAGTGAGGCCACTTCATCCCAGATTCCTTGAACGGAGAGATCAAAGCGGAAGGATTCTAGGGCAGGTGCGCGAGCACAGCTGGTCCAAGCCGTGCAGCAGCAGCCGGAGACCTGGATGGCTGGCTGGGCTAACGGCTTCCAAACTTTTGTTTCAGTGAAACCCTTAAAAGAAATGTGATTTTATTTCACAGTTCAGTTCACACCATCACGTTCACTGGCAACTGAAACAAAAGCTTCCCAAAACAATACTTACCCTGCTACGTATGATGCACTCTTATCTATCCTCCTGTCTGGAGTTATTTTGTTTAAATTCTGGTCATAACTCATTAAACAGATTTCCTGTCCCACCAGTGGGTCATGACCCACAGTTTGAAAAACACTGACCTAGGCCCATCTGCTCTTTCTACGTATATGATACAGCTACAAGATGCAGGGGGAGGCCACAGCAGCTCTGGAGACCATGAAGCTCTGGGTTCAAATCCCAAATGTTTATGCCCACATGTAAAAAAGTGACTTAATTTACAACCAGAACTCCTGAGCCATATCTCATCTTGTGCCATTTTACAGATGAGGAAACTGAGGTCCAGGGAGGGGAAGAGATTCACCCAAATACAGAATGAACAGGATTAGAAATCCCCCAGAAAAGCTACTTGGCCCCCAAAAGACAGAGCCATGGCTATAGAGCCTCCCAAACTAGTAAAATCAGTGGATACAGAATGATCTAATTTTGTTCTTTAATCGTGGCCACGTAGCTCAGGCTTCTGCTGCCACCTCGAAAGAACCCGTGGCTGGAGAGTGAGATTAGAGAGGGAACTAGCTATTTGTTCCCACCATCCCACACCCCGCCCCTCCTGCAAGTTCCCCAGCTCCACAGAGGCCCCTCCACCCTCCCTGTCGTTACTTGGGTCAGCCTCGACTCTTCTCTCGTGACCTTACATCCAATCCATCAGCAAAGCCTGACCGCTCTATTAAAATGTAAACTAAATTCAGGGGTCACCACCTCCCGCCACCCTCTTCCACTTGGACCGTTGCCGTCACCTCCTCCCTGGTCTCCCCATTTCTACACTCACCCTCTATGGTCTGTCCTCCACACAGCCGTCTATGGAAATGTCCACTGTAAAGTGAAACCCACTTTAAAGGCTTCCCTAGATGTCCCCAGGACAGTCCTTAACACACTCGTCCCCTAGCCCTGGCCTGTCTCACTACTCCCACTCTCCCCACTTTCCCCCAAGCTCTCAGCACCAGCCCTGCTGACATCCTCACGATTCTTCAAGCAGCTCCTGCTGTGGAGCTCCCTCTCCCTAGAAGTCTCCCCCCAAGCTCTTCACCTGGCTGCTTCCCTTAATTCCTTCACATGCCTGCTCAGTTAGCAGCTCCTTAGGCCCATCCCCACCCCTGTGTCATTCTCCACCCCATTTCCTTGCCATCTTTTCTCCACTGACACCTGTTAGCAGCTCACATCACATCAGATATTATCTGTTTAGAGAATCACATGCTGCTAGATCAGAGGCAGGCAAACTACAGCCCCTGGACCAAAGCTGGCCCACAGATTGCGTGTGTAAGTAAAGTTTTATTGGAACAAAGCCGCTCCTATTTGTTTACACATAGCCTGTGGCTGGCTTTTGCACTGTAACAGCAGAGCTGTTTGGTGCACACAGGTGATCCTCCACTTCCTTGGTGCCCTTTCTGGGCCATCCTGGAGTAAGTGCTATCTGGTTTAGCTGAGCTGATCTCATAGGGTTCAGGTGGTGCCCCACCCCAGGTGAGAGCCCAGAAATGGCTTTCCACAGCTCCTAGGATCAAGATAAACAACCTCAACTAGGTCAGCCCGGTTGAGCCTCTGCCTGCCCCTCTAGCCTTGCCTCTCTCTACCCTCTCCTCTCCCCTCTCTCCCCGGACTCCAGCCAAACTGGCTGTCATTCTCAGAAAATGCCAAGCTCCTTTCTGCCTCAGGACCTTTGCACTCGCTGTTCCCTCTGCTCAACAACTCCTCCCCCACTCAGCCCTCTTCGTAACTAAAACCGCTCCTTCCCTGAAGCTTGGCTAAAGTGTGCTCTCAGAAGTCCTTCTGACCTTGACGAGATCAGACCCCACTCACACTTCCCTGCTCTGCTCCACTGCACTTCTCACAATTCTAATTCAGTAATTCTGTAGCTAACTTATCATCTGCCTCTCCCCCAACTCCCAGTCCCACCTCCACCAATCAGTCAATTCCATGAGGACTCTCTCACCACCCCACCCCACCCCCACTGTATTCCTAACGACTGGACAGGACCTGCCACAAAGTAGGCCCTCCAAAAATATTTGTCGGTCTGCTGAATAAAGCATGAAATATTTAAACTACTCCTCAAAGATGCTAACATCCAGAACAAACGGTAGAAAGACATAACCTTAAGAGAGGGTGATTCGGTAATATGTATCTAAATTCCAAACGCATGTATACTTGGAATCAAGCCCTGTTTATAATCCCCAAAGACTGGAAGCAACCTACAGTCCATCAGCTGGGGATGGGTTAAATTCTGTCATTCACATAGTGAGATACAATACAGGTACAAAAAGGGTTGAAAAGGTTCTTTTTACATTGATATAGAATGACCACAAGATACTGTTAAAGATGCACACAGTATGCATAGGATAGAAACAGAGCGTGTGTACACACACACACATACACACACACAATGCTTATGGGTACACAGGCTTTCCCTGGAAGTTACAGGTAACAGTGATTTCCTCCAGGGAGAAGAGCTAAGTAATTAGGGGCAGAGGCAGAAAGGAGACTCTGACTTCTGTACTACACTGAGAATAGAAAGATAATTTCCAAAAGGCACGTTTTTATTTTATTTATTTTAAAGGGGGGGTGGTGACATAACATGATATATAGCAATGACACCTGGTTTAGGAAGCAGAAAATTGCGTTCTAAGTCCTGCTCTGCCACTAACTAGTTGTGTGACCTTGGAAAAGTCCCCTACCCACTCTAGGTCTCAACCTCCTCATTTGTAACCGGACAGCGTTAAACCAGATCGGTCTCCTTGGCTGCTTCTGGCTCTGACGTCCTTTCATTTTTCTAACTAGAGTCTGTAGGGTCTAGGGTTCTTGTAAAGCTGCAGTTCAATATAAACGTGTACTTGTGCCTGCACGCGCACGCGCGCACACACACACACACACACACACACACACACACACACACACAGCCTTCCTGGCAGGTAACAGAGCACAGATTTTTAATCTAGGAAGAGATCCAGGTCAAATCCGTGTCCGACAACATTCTGATAATCCATTGCCCTGCGAACCAGCAAAACAAAACACAGAAAGCCTCTTAGCAAGAATTCCGGCCTTATCAGAAAAACTGCATTACATCTTATCAGAAACACCCCCTCGGGGCTGATGTGAAAGTCACAGAAACTTTTTGCCATAAAAATACACATCACTCACACTCTGGGGCAGCAATGAAAAAGACAAAGGCCAGTTTGCTGAGCAAAAGCATTTAAAGCATTTACATTGGTTTTAATTAATCCAAGCAGCAGAGTTTTTCTTTTCTCTCCCCAAGATTTTGAAAGTTTACCCACAAGCAAGTAATATGGAGGTAATTTATAATCATTTAATTCTCATTCCCCTGGGTATTTGACAGTAATTCTCACAGACAAAAGGCTCGTGATTAAAATATTTCTTTAAGTAGCTAGGATTCTCCACTATTTCTCCGTAAACAACCGCCACCCTTGCAGAGAGCTCCCTCGCTGTGCCCACACAGCACTGGGCCAAGCTCGTCTCATCTCAGAAGCACCAGATTCTCTCAGAAGGGTTTCCAGAATGCTTGCTCTTCTTACCACTTGCATGATCTTTGCTGTATTCATGTACCACCAGTGAATATTATTCACTTAATATTTCAATTTAAATTCATTCGCCTATTACTTTCTTTTTTTTTTACAGAAACTTTACACCCCTACCACAAATGG
Source organism: Neophocaena asiaeorientalis asiaeorientalis (assembly GCF_003031525.2). Classification (NCBI taxonomy): domain Eukaryota; kingdom Metazoa; phylum Chordata; class Mammalia; order Artiodactyla; family Phocoenidae; genus Neophocaena; species Neophocaena asiaeorientalis. The sequence goes on along the minus strand of NW_020173687.1, from coordinate 10,051,052 downwards.
AAAATCAGTGTCACTTCCATAAATAGAAGGTAGGGTAAAACTACAATCAAAATAAAAGTTACTAAATTCAAGCGAGACACTGTTGCTAGCCAAAGGCTCTGAGACTGAGGCCCACTTTTTTTCCTCCTTGATGCTCTTTATTTAAATAAGGTATCATTTATACGTACAGGTTTTGAGTGCAGAGTTCAGTGAGTTTTTGCCAGATGTTCTACACCCTTGTCACTACCACAGTCATGACGCAGGACATTTCCACGACCCCAGGAAGTCTGCCTTTTTTTAAGTTGGAATTGGGGGAGGAAACAGCAAGTATCAGAAAGAAAGGCATTCAAGACACAGTAGCACCTGACGGAGGCCTCACTCCTGACTCAAGAGAAGGCGCCCTGCCAAGGGGATGACCCGCGTATACAATGTACTCATTGGGGCGGCCCGTGAAACCGTCCCACTTGCCGTGCGAGGTACCCAGCCCACACTCGAGGCATCAGGATTCCGAAAGAGGCAGAAGGTGGAGGCAGAGATGAGGGATTCAGAGGTTGCTGCTCTCAGTCCTCTGTGCCTCCATGCTTTTGCACATGCTGTTCCCCATGCCCAGAACACCCTTCCATACCTCCTGTCCTCACTTTTCCTAGCAAGCCACTATTTGTCCATCAAGATTTCACTTGGGCCACCTCTTCCTAAAAGCCCTCCCTAGGCTGGATCAGACACTACGGACTCTGTAGTGTTGCCAGAACCTGAAGAGTCGTGTAGTGAAGTCTATCAAGTACAGATTCACTTGCCTGTCTCCCTACTAGACAGTGAGCTTTCTGAAGGCGGATAAAGGCCGATAATCATAACAACAACAGCAACAGCAGCTACCATGCGCTGAGAATTTATCTGCCAGGCTCTGCTGTAAACACACTACATGCAGTAAATTATTTAATTCTCACAACCTATGAGATGGGCACTGTTTACTCCCCTTTTACAGATGGGTTAACTGAGGCACAAAGAGGTGAATTAACTTGCCCGAGGTCTCACAGCTTGAACCCAGCAGACCTGACACCAGGGGTTCTCAGCCTCAGAACTACTGACACTGGGGGCTACAGACTTCTTCGCTGTGAGGCTGTAGGATGTTTAGCAGCATCCCTGGCCTCTACCCACTAGATGCCGGTAGCATCCCCTCCCCTCTCTCAGTTGTAACGACCGGAAGCATCTCCAAGCATTGCTGAATTTCTCCTGCGAGGCAGAATCACCCGCAGCTGGGAACCACTGCTCTAGGCCCTACAGTTCCGGGCCCTGCTCGCAGCCAAGGCCCAAAAGAATGTTGGGAGCATCCATCCACGAGTCAAACCTGAACTGATTCAGAAATGAGACATCTGCTCCCCGTCAGCCCCAGCAGGTAAATCATTTCTGCAGCAGACATCTGAAAGTCGAATTATCATCGCCCTTCCTTCCATCAAGTTCCCAGGTGCTCACCCCAACATCTAGGCCCCATGAATATTTGGGGAGATCTCTGGCCACTCCCCAAAACCGCAAGACAAGATTGCTGGGGAGGCCAGTCCAGCCCTGCCCTAGCAAGGCGTCTGCACTGAGGTCCGGGTCTCGGTCCAGACACAGTGCTAGGGCCCCCAGCTCCACGGCTTCACCCCTTTCCCCCACCCCCCGTCCGGCTGTGTGACCTGGGGGACCTCTGAGTCCTCGTGTATAACACAGTTGCTGAGGTTGGTGACAATACCCACCTTATCCACATGAAGCCCAAAACACACAAAATAAACACTCAGTAAATGGGGCCTTCCAGTCTACTCGTATTATCATTATGGAACAAACGATCTTCTAAGTGAAAATTCTCCCCTTGCTCTGCTTTCATTGCCTTATTTTACAACTTGAAAGTGTGACACACACTGGCCCCCAAGTGCCTTCCAAAGCATTAAAAAAGAAAAAGGGAAGAAATTTTTATAAAAATAAAATGGATTGGTCAGCACCTGGGGAATTCTCTTTTACTGCTAGCCTTCAGAAAATATGTGGAGTAGGTAAAGAATGCCTGAACACCCCCTCCACTCCATGCTTTGTACTCCCTCTTCTGGGGTACCTGGGGTATCAACTAAATCTTACTAAAATGTTAGTGACACAATGAGCTAGTTGCAGTAACAAAAATGATTCTCACTAACACATCTCTACCATATACTTTATACCAAGAACCACTATGTATGCATTTAGCATATACTAATGTTTGTCTTACAAAAGGCCTACGAAGCAGGTGATAGAGTTTCCTCATTTTATAAATGGGGAACGTGAGGCTCAGAGAGGGTGATTAATTTGCCCAAGGTCACACAGCTTCTAAGCGGCAGAGCCAGATTCAGTCTCAGGCAGCCCACCCGGCTCCTCCACCCGCATAACACATGAAAGGGGATACTTCCTGGATGATGATACCTTAATTCCAACACACAGAAACGAGGTGTCCCCAGAATAGGAACTGCTCTGGAGCCCCATCATGAGGTAGGCTGCCCTAGACAACTAAAGACACGGATTCCTTTCTTCTGGAATATTCACAATCCCTCCATTTGCCCCAGGATTGAGTCAACGATTATTTAAAAATCCCACTCAGGCCACAAGGAGCTCTCTGCCAGTGCCTGCCCTCTTGGAGCCTCTGGCGGGCCTGTTGCTCACCCTTAAGGACACACGGCCAAGTCTGAGACAGCCGCCAGCGCCAACTCACCAGCCAACAGATCGCTTTTGAAAAAAGGAACAGCAAGAGAACATCTTCTCCACCTAGAACTACAGGCGGGTGGAATTTTCAGGAAGCAGAATAGAATGACCAAAATAGAAACCCAGCTAAGGAACCTACATGAGGCATCTGTCCTTTGGGGAAGGGGGAAGGGGGAAAGGACTGCACGAACCGGTGCTCTCAGGCTTGAATGACTCGGTAGAGAGACGCCAGGGCATAGCCTGGAGGCCAGACGCCCCTCAGGCTGGCAGCAGGGCCCCAGAGCTGCGGTCCATCCCTGTCTGAGGTGATAGACCCACCGCTCGATGAGCTGACACCCCAAGGTGGTATGAGTTCCAGGCCCTGGGTTTGAGACATCACAGTCTGTTGCCATGGCAGCATTAGGATGCCACAACCTGGCACTGTACATGTGCAGCCAGAGGACAGGGGGATAGATGGAGGGAAGGAATCCTGCCTCCCTCCATCCCACTACTCTCATAACCTCCTTTGTGTTGGGGGCTGCAGGAAATGCCAAGAGGAGCAAAAGGTGGATGGATTTTTCATCCGGCAGCTTGCACCACCTACAGGAAAGACCTTCTTTGAAAAATCAGATTGTGCTTCAAGTAATAAATTCAGCACTTAGCAAACTTTCCAAAGGGCCCCCCATGCCCCTACTGCCCCCACCATGCACAAATGCCGAACAGTAATTGGATTCCCAATCAATGAATGGTGTGTATTAATAATGACGGAGAATCAGGTTGTCACACCCATCATTCAGAGATGACGTGTACAGAAGCAGGGCATGAGAGGTGAGAAATTCCATCCAGATAAGTCAGGTCCAGAAATGCCAGAAAGGGAAGAAAGGCAGTTTACCATCCTGTCTCGTCAGTGTGGAACCACTAGAAAAAGCCACCTTGAACGCTATGCTCTTTGCTGACCTTGCCCCAGCTAAGGCAGCTGTCTGCCTTCACCAGACAGGGCAGAAAGGAGGGCTCGGTCCTGCCTCCCAGGCAGCCTGCCATGAGGCCAGGCGCCTGGGACACAGGATCCAGGACCCGGGACAATTTGCAAGCACCGAGCCTTACAGACTGGCTACTGGCATGGCTGTTTGCAAAAACACACGCACCCGCAGGCTGACACGTATTCCTTTTGGAGAGAACCAGAGAAATGTATGGAATCTGCAACCCATGTGCCTCAAGGTCAGCTTTTGGATGGGGGCAGCAGGGCCCAGGCATCTGGCAGACATGGGACCTCACCTCTGTCCTCAAATTGGGATAGAAAGAACCGGTTGCAAGTCATTCCATGGGGCCCTCGCGCTTTTAAGAAGTTCAAAGACCTTCCTATTTTTAGCCGTTCACTGCGCCTCAAGCTTTCCCGTGTTATTACCTCTCTCTCTGGGGTTTACAAGCACCCTGGGAAGCCGGAACCATCAACTCCTCTGTGTTACAGAGGGGGGCCCTGAGACTCAGGGGCGCGAGGATTCACTCAAAGTCACAAAAACAATCAGGGGCAGAGCTGGGGTTCAAACTGAGACATCATTTAAATGCAGTCAAATGCACAGATATTAGAAGTACACCTCGTGCCTTTTTACAAATGTACGCACCGTGTAGCCACCAATCAAGATATAGAATGTTTCCATCCTGCCAGAGGATTCTCTGGTGGCCCTCCCCAGCCAATAACCCTCATTCAGGGGGACCCGCTCGCCTGCCTTCTCTCATTATAGCCTGGGTTTGCCTGCTTTGACCATTGTATAAATAAAACCGTCCAAGATGTACATGTCACAGTTTTCCTCAACCTCATGTCTGAGATTTAACCATGTCGTATGCATCTGCCGTCTCTTTTGCGTCTCTGTGTAACAGTCCATCAAATGATGACATCAGACTTCACCTGTCTGGTCACCTTGCCATACTGCCTCCGTTCTTCAAGACCGCGGCCATTTGAGATTGAACTTGTGCTTCAGGGAGATCTGTCTCTAAGAAAAGACAGTCTCTCCGCATTTGTCACGTGGTGCTCAACAGAGAGCGACTTCCTCGCCAAAAGGAAAAGGAAAGATCTGGGCAGAAGAATTAGCCGGAAGTAGACCTCAGATAATCCTTCCTCAGAAACAGGGCTTGCGTGGCTACCCCGCCTCTCCGTCAAAGCCCTGCACAAGGCGACATGGGCACGGCCACCTTCCTTGCTTTCCTTCCTCTAACTCACTCAGCAAAAGCCCCCTTGCCTTTACGCCAGGCCCTCAAAGAGCTGTACCCTTTATGGAGTCCTACAACCCCTATCACGGCCTGCGAAGCTGATTTCCACCTTTCTTTCAGGCAACTTGAAATTCAAGTGGAAACTTCCACTTGAAGACAGTGGGGCCCCATAACCCTTGGCCAGGGGCAGAGACTTAAAATTAATACCTGATTGACAGATGGGTGCTTTATTTACACTCGTCCGGAGGAGCTTTCACTTTGGTGCCGTATTCCCCGAGGGCGGGCACACTTCATCCGTGGCCCCTGCCAAGCCCGGTCATTAATGACATTCCTCCTTTCTCCTTGGCAACGGAGGTGATGTCACCTGTTGCGGATTTCAGACCCTCATCCCACCTTCTTAGGATCACACAGGTAAAAAACAGCCCCTTTCTGAAGTCTTTACAATGACTTTCGCAGGCACTGCAGACTTAAAGCGTTCCCCACCTCCACGTCTAACGGGCACCCTTTTTCAGCACACCCAAGCAGGTTTGTTTTGATAAGGACCTTTATAAACCCTGAGCTTTGCAGGCAACTTTCTTACTTCAGACAGCTCACTCAGGCGTGGTTCAATTAAAATTCACACAGAAGGACTGGCTTTTAGAAATATGTCGTATTAACTAAAACAGGTCCAGGTGAGAAAATGCTCTTTCCCAAAACCTCAGACTAGGACGCATGGAGGGTCCCCAAATGCCAACTCGGGAAAAGCAATCCCTCTGCTCTTCCTGTAGCTTCCCGTCTACCTCTGATATATTTCTCTTGCAGAGGAAAAAAAGCACAAAGAGTCCAAGGCACAGGACTTTAGATCTAAATGCCAGTCCGTAGGAGATGCAAGGGACAAAGGAACACGTTAAAAAAAACACCACAGGGATGCCACTGGCAAAATCCATCACGTGGAGACCAGCACAGGAAAAATGACCCTGCTTCTTCAACAAATAAACGGCAAGAAAACAGACTGATGGGGATTTTTATAAAATAAAAGAGCCATAAATGGCCATGTCAACCAATTACAATGTGAGGATCTTGGTTCAAACAAATTAACCATAAAAAGATCCTCGTGAGACAAGCAGGAAATTTAAACACTGGACATTTGAAATTAAGTATTATTCCTTTTCAGGTTTGACAATGGTATTTGATTTTTTTTCAAGAGCCCTTACTTTTGAGCTACATACTATTTATTAATAAAATATTATGCCACCTGGAATGTGATTTAAAGGAAGCAGGGGTGGAGATGCGGAGAATACACCAAGGCAGAGATGACATAAGATTGGCCTTATGTTGATCATTGTTGAAGCTGGGCACGTGGGAACATGGGAGTTAACTATACCACTGTCTCTACTTTTCCATATATTCGGAAAAGTTCGTAATAAAAGTTCAGGAAAAAGTCAAAGCCAGTTCCTCTTGCTTTGGGGGAAACTATGTGGGGCTCTGCTCCAGGTAGGAAAGCTCACAGCCCCTGACGCATCCCAGGAAGAGCCTCAGGGCCGAGTCTTGCCTTGTTCCCTGAGCTCAGTTTGGGAACAATGGGCAAAAACCAAACCTCGCACCAGCCCAGGGAAGCCGAGTTTGGCTGGAGCTCTGTGGAGCCCTGTGGCTATTTCCTGTGCTGGGCAGAGAGGAAAGAGGAAGTCCCTTCGTGGGGGGAAGCCACAAGGCATCCATCACGCTGCACTTTCCAAGGCTGCCTCTTCCTGGCCCTGGCTCAGGGGGTCCTGGGGGGTCAGGGCAGGACACCTGGGGAGGCCCTGCCTCTCACAGAGGCAGCCAGAGGGAACCTTGCAGCCTGCGAGTCAGGTCAACTGAGAAAGCTTTTGCAGCCGGCCAAGCTCTGGGGCTGAGGCAGGGGCCCAATGAGTCAGAACTGATCGTATGTAAGTTAGATAACTTGCTGTGATGCCAACTGAAGCCCAACAGCCAGTGGCTCCTCTCCAAAGAGCATCTTCTCTTAAGACTCGGGATTCATCAAAGGCCAAGGCAAAGACTCTCTCCTCCAAGGAACCAATGCTCTCAAGAAGTCAGGCGAGCCAGAAGACATCTCGGAGCCCACCACCACTGCCACCCGACACTCACACAGCCCTGCTGCCTGCACTTAATCGCACCGCCCCGTGGGCACCTGCCATCTCCACCCCCATTTCACAGATGGGAAAACACAAGCGCAGGGGATCAAAACCACCTGCCCTGAGGCATACCACTAATAAGGAATTATGCAACTTTTCATCCATTTATTGGGCAACGATTTATTGCATGCTTGCTAATGCCAGGTACTTTTGCTTGGCCAAGGTCACGCAGGTAGGAGACAGCTAAGTCAGAATTTCAAGCCAGGATTCCCTGATTTCAGATCTGGCGCTCTGACTTGCTGAGCCAATGGCCCCTGGAGTTGGGGGGAACATGTACCCCAGGAGGCATGCACGACAATCTACTGGGATGTAGAAAGAAATACAGGAACAGCAGAACTCCCGTTTATGCGCTGTCCTTTCCCACTTGCATTTTTGTTGCATGTTTTAGGAGTATAATCCCATTAGGACAGCAGTGAACATAAAATTGATAAGTACGTAAATACCAAAACATACGAGGTGAATGCACCCCATGCTGGCGTACAAGGGGACCCAGGAACGCTGGAGTCAGTGAGATACTGGCTGAGCTGTAGTGCTGAGGGCAGAGACCTGGGATCCTAACTGCCCGGGTTCGAGGCCTGCCCTGCCATGTACCACTCAACGACTCTCAGCAAAAGTTAACTGACCCCCAAGGAGTCTGACTTCACCGGTCCTGGGTACGGCTGGAACAGTCTAGCGTGTAGCCGGGATTGAGGACCGCTGGCCACCAATGCTGCATTTTTCCCATTTATTCAACCCCACCACCGTACAGGACTAAAAAGCCTTGGGAACAAACTCAAATAGCACAGCTTTAAGATTTTAAGAACCTCTACTCCCGATCAAAAGCTAAGGCCACCTTAAGAACAGAAGGCCTTTAATTTGGAAGCTGGGATGGCATGTGTGCAATAGTGAAGAGTGATTAAGGCAACTTTCTCCCTAGTCCTTTTGACTCCCTTGACGAGGCCGCGGCTCAGTGCAGCCCTCATTTCACCTTTCCAGCTGCACCTGGAGACACTATTTGTACAAAGCAAGCTTATTAAGGCCTGTCCTTAACTCGACACAGACGGCAACGTCTCTGAATGTCACATGTGTTTAGCGAACTGCTTGCTTAGGGTAGAGCTCTATTTTTAGTAAGCACCAAAAAAAAAAAAACCCAAGATACTATATCCCAGCACCTCATTTGTCCCAATTTGTTTACCAGGCTGTGTCCCACATTGGCCTGGGGGCCAGGCACGGGCAGGACCACATCTCATTCGTCTCTGTACCCCTACAGGGCCTGGCACAAAAGCAGCATTCGGTGAGTGAGCGCTGAAAGAATGAGGTTTCAATTGTGCCCTGTGAATGGGTTGAGAGCAGGGGGCCCTGAGTCGAAGTGCAGGGGACATTAGGGCTCCAGCAGGGCCCGTGACGCTACTTGGAAATGGTATAAAAGGTGCGCTGGGGGCAGAGGGGATGCTGGTTGGGGTGGGGATTTGTGGAGGGGGGAGCAGTGCAGGAGGGTGTTCAGTGTGCTTCTGCAGCGTACGGGATCTATGGCTTTTATCAGCCTTTCAAAGGGCTGTGACCCGAAAAGTTTAAGGATCACCAGAGGAAACTTTACAAGCAATGACCGGGAGTCCATTTTCCTTTCTGAAAGGTCAAAGTTAATGCCACGTGCATCGGCTTACCAGGAATCGGAGGAGGGACACACCAGACCCACTGAGGTAGACTAGAAGCAAGCGCTCAGTCCCAACAGAGCCCGGAGGAGATCCGGCACCTCTGGGAGGTGACCGGGTATTCCCAGGACCAGCCCGTCTCTCCCAGTGTATTACAAGTTGGGAGTAGTAAGAATGCATTGACTTCACAAGCACACACAAAGAAATTAAACTTCTGATCTGTCTGATCACAGCCAGCACACCTCTCCCCTCCAAGGTGGGCTCAGTAGCACTGGCCAGGACTCCCACAGTCCCGTCCCCATTCTTTCTATCAGTATTACTACATACTTAGCTCTCTCCCTCAGTAGAAAAAAATAAGAGTTTACTTTGAATGCCTCTAGGCAAATAAATCTGAAAATCCAGATAAGGGAAATAAATAATTTCTTAGAAAGATAAAGTTTACCAAAATTGACTCCAGTCGAAATAGAAAACGTAAACAGACCAGTTCCCATAGACACAATCAAGAAAGCTATCGCAGAACCACCCCCATGAAAAGGCACCAGATCTAGATGGCGTCACAGAGGAATTCTATCGCAACTGTAGAAACTGGATAGTCCCAATAATACACATGCCGTTCCCGAACATAGAGAAGGAAAGAAATTTAAACCTAACAGCATACCAAAATGGACATTACAGACAAATATCACTCATACATACCGCTAAAAGAAATCCTGAGCAAAATATTATCCAGTAGATGCCGGCCCCATCACCATAAGAAATCCTGAACAAAATATTATCCAGTAGATGCCGGCCCCATCACCACAAGAAAATAATACACAGTGAGCAAGTGGGGGTGATACCAGGAATATTTCAATATTAGGAAATCTATTAATATAAGCGATCTTAGAAGAATAAAATCATATATTTTTCCATAGATGCTAAAACGTCTATAGCATAACTCAACTCCCATTCTTAATCAAAACTCTCATGAAAATAGAAATGGATGAATACTTCCTTTACGTAATTAAATACATATGTCTCGATTCCAAAGCCAACACTGAAGGTACTCCTGCTGGGGTCAGGAACAAAGCAAAGATGTCTACTTTCCAGTACCATGTAGATGCTACTGGAGGTACTAGTCAATGCAATTAGATGAGAGAAAACAATTAGAGGCTCTAACTCATTGAGGGCAGGGACTGAGTCTCATTTCCTATTATATCCCCAGGATCTAACACCATAGGTGCTCAATAGTTAGATGGATGAGTAAATGAATAATGACTCACATTACTGAGCACCTCTATTAACAAAATCAAGGCTTTAATAAAAAGCTAGTGAGAAATCACACTCTGTGTTAACTGATTTAAGTGGGTTAAGCCATTCAAGGCAAACACCGCCATGAGGTGAGTACTATCATTTCAGTCACGTGACAGCTGAGCAAACAGAGGTCTGGAGAGGTTAGATGACTTTTCCAAGATCACTCTGTTGGTAAATGTTTTAAATTCCAGTCTTGCATGGTACCAGGCCCCTAACAAACTGCTTTACACGTGTCTCTCATCAAGAGAGGGAACGAGGAACAGAAAACAGGCTCTGGAGCGGGACAGCCAGGTTCATATTTCAGCTCTGCCGTTTACCAGCCCTGCTTTCTCGGGAAAATTCCTTCACCTCTCTGTGCCTTTGCATCCTCCTCTGTAAAACGAGGGTGACAACAGTGCCTACCTGCTAGGGTCGGAGGGGTACTACACGAGCTAACAAACACCTGCCACATGTTCAATCTCCATAAAACGTGCACCCGACTTCCCCCAAGTTCCCTAAGTGCCGACACCAACTTCTGACAACATCTGGCCCATGAGCAGTCCCCTTTCCTCTTTGGTTTTTCACCAAGCCCACGCCCAGAGTTAAGCAGAACACCCCATGTGCATCACCAACATACTGTCACCTGGGACAAAGCCCAACAGCAAGGTAAGGGCTAGTGTTGGCCCTTGGGGAGACCCATCATGTGGAAGAAGAGAGAGGGGACTGCTATTAACATCTGGGTGAGCCAGACCCACATCTGGGACAGCTCGCTTTAGCCTCTCAAGGCTCCCGACATCCCTTCTCTTCCTGAGCCATGATGTTTCTGTGCTGCCGACTTCCCAGCAAGGGGTCATTATTTTACAGATTTCAGAGCATAGCGTCTCACTCTTTAAGCGGGGCTGCACACAGTGACCTCTTTCCAAAGAGCACAGTTCAGAAAGGAGTAACCTTACAGTGGAGGAACCTGCCAAAGGCTACCTCAGCCAGGTGGTCAAGGCCATCATCAGTAGTGATAAATCATGCTGACAGTACGTACCCTCGATATGATGTGATGGAAATGGTCACTTTACCTCTGTGGTCTTCCTCCCCCAAAACCCATAGCCCTGTCTAACCATAAGAAAAACATAAGATCCCACTGAAGCGACATTCTACAATGTACTTGATCAGTACTCCTCAAAACTGTCAAGCTCATGAAAAAAAAATAAAATAAAATAAAAAACGACAGTCTGAATGTGAATAAAGTACGGACTTAGGTCCATAATACTGTATCATAATATTGGCTCATTAATTATAACAAATGTATCAACTAATGTAAGATGCTCACCATATGGGGGCTTGGTGCGGTGCTGGGTATATGAGAACTTGCCGTACTATCTTTACAACTTTTCTGTAAATCTAAAACTGGTCCAAAAAATAAAGTTTATTTTTAAGAAATAGATTCTGGGGCCTTCATTGTGGTCATTTAGACACCCCTCTGGCAGCCACCAAGCACCCCTTGCCAAGAAAAACTATGAAAAGCACCTCCCATCGGATTTGGCTTGGAAACTGTTTCCCCGGAAATCTCTCCCCACTGCAGGAAAAAAAAAAAATTCGTTGATTGTGAATCTGGGAGGGGTGTAAGTATTAGTTCCCTGCAAAACATGAGTTTAATCTCAACAAACAGCAAGACCACTGATGCTAGAGGGATCATTTGCAGATTCTTAACTGTATCTTCTCAAAGCAAAGGATGGCCTCCGGATTGCAACTCAAGAAGACTGGTCTCTTTGGCTGGATAATTATTTCCACCTCCAGCCAAAATAGAGAATAATTACGAATTACCATCTTCACTTGGTATCCGAGTGAGGGCGTCTCCGAAATCAAAGCAAGCCCCTCACCTAAGGAGCTTCACCTGAAGACGCTGTGGAAGGAAAGTTAAAACTTCTCTGCCTAACCCAGCATCTCTGGGAAACAGCAAGCCCCGGAGAGTCCGGAAAAGGCCTCCTACACATAGCAGGCAGCACAACCCCTTCCTGCTTTCCCTAATGCAGCCAAGCCCAAGTGCATCTGGAAGTTACCACCAGGCCTGCCCCAGAGGCTTCAATAAGCACTGGCTGGGCTAGGCTGTCAAAATCAGGAAGCCTAGTTGGGTTGTTTTTTTTTTCCCAAGACAACCTGCTAACCAGAAAAATACAGTGAGGTTGGGTGCACCACCTTCTCCTTCTGACCAAGGCTCCTGTTAAACACGTGAAATGACGGCCCAGCCTGGGGAAATCCCCGGTCCCCAGCGCAGAGCGCACTTGAAGGCACCGACCAACAGGTCGCTGAGGCAGGAACAGCCTGCATCTTCCTGAATCCACAACCGCCCACAGCCATGATGACCGCGGGGTGGGGGATCCCTTAATGAAGCTCACACTGAGCCATGCGGGGTGATGTGCAAACACAGAGGCAGACCCGAGGGAGGAAATGGGCCAGCCGCCCAAGATTAAGTCAAACCACCCTCCAGCATTAGATACAGACAACTTCTTCCTTAGTGTCAACACAAAGTCCCCAACGACGGGCTCGCACGCGGTGGTGCCCGGAGGTGTGAGGATCCGCTTCACCTGCCCTCTGTTTGCACCAGCCCCTTCCCACGAACTCCATTCTCTGGCTTCCTCATCTCCTCCCTCCAAAGGCAAACCAGTAGCTTCCTCTGCCCTCTGACGACCAGCTGCAGGCAAGAGGCCAGCTGAGACCCCTGCCACCCTTGGCTTTGCTACCAGTGACAATCAGGGAGAAGTAACTGGAAACCAACGCCCTACCAGGCAGAGTGAGCCTAGCGCCCCCTAAAGGCGGCTGCAGTCCCTGACGCCTCGCGCCCTCCCTCTCAGCCGGGGGGAGAGGCACCCCCCCCGCTCCAGGCCCCCCAGTAAGTGTGACACGTGGGGCAAAACGGGGCCCTGTGTCCACTGTCCAGGCCCAAGCCCCAGCCCGGGCTCGGAGGCCAAGCCGGGGCGAGCCTCCACCGACCTTCGATAGGATTCAAATAGTCATAATCAAAGAGGATGGAGAAGTCGAACTCGTCTTGGGGGCTGCCTCCAGGCTCGTGGCCCGGGGCGCCCCCGCCGTCGGGGTCGGGCTGCGGCTCCTGGGCGTCCATGGCGCGCAGAGCGTTGGGAGGGCGGCGGGCCGGGGGCGAGGGCAGGCTCGGCTGTCTCCTGGGCCCTCGTCGGGGGTGGCGAAGGAGGCAGGAAGCGGGGCGGAGAGGCGGGTGGAGCGGCGGGGTCACTGCCCTCGTGGGAACGCACGCCGGGTCCAGGGACGGCGCGCCTGGCGCAGCGGGTCCTGGACGCTCCCGCGGGAGCTTAGCAGCGGCGGCGGCGGCGGCGGCGGCGCGGGCTTCCTGCTCCGGGAGGCACCTGTTGCAGCCCGGGGAGGGGAGAGGGGAGGCGGGGACAGCGCGGCCGGGTCGGCGGGGGCGGGGCCGCCACCCAGGGACCCGGGGAGGGAGGGGGGAAGGGAGGGGAGGAGTGGCGGGCGGGCCCAGGAGGAAGGAGGCCGCCCCCTGGCCCTGGCCGCACTGCCCTGGCCGCACTACCCGGGCACCGCGCGCGGCAACCCGCCGGGGCCATCGCCAGGCGCTCTGGTGCGGCCGCTGCTCCTATCCTCCCCGCGGTGAGCTCTGCGCCCCTGCCGGATCCTCCGGATGAGAAAGCCTCTTGTCGTTTGCCCTCTATGACCGGCTGATCCCAACCTTTTTCCTCTTTTCTAATCTAAGGGGGCGGGAGATGGGGGGATGGGGGGATGGGGGAGGGAGTGCACCCACGCCCTTCTCTTGCAGACTCGTGTCTCCAGGTGCCTCTCTACCCACAGCTGTGGCATGGTTTTCACGTACATCAGTCACCTGAGTGCCCCTGAACTCAATTCCCAGGACCTGGGAAAGAATCAGAGATACTCTCAGAGCGCAAGTCCCACCTTTACATCTATACCTCTTGGCCAGGTGCCGGGGACCCAGCATGAACCAGACACTGCTGGGGCTCAGTTTCTGGTGGGGGAAGAGTCATGCAGGAGATAAACAGGGGAGCAAAGATCATCCCCGTAAGGTGTCAGGAGAGAACTCACCAGAGATATAAGGTAAAGGCTGGGGGTTCACGAGGCTTTGGTCACTTCGGTGGTCAGGTAGGGCCTCTCTGGGAAGGTAGTATTTGGTTGAACCAGACTGATGGGAGGATCTGGGGGAAGAGTGTTCCGGCGGTGGGAACCAAAAGAAAGTGAGAGCCAGAAGGTGTTCTTGTGTGGGAGACCAGGAAGGAGGGCAGTGCAGGTGGAGAGGTTGGCAGGTGACAAGTACGCCTGGACGCTTGTTAAAAACACAGATTCCCAGGCCCCTCACTGGAGCTTCTGAAACCCTAAGTCTGGAGTAAAGGCTCAGGGTTGTGTATTTTTAAGCAGGCACCCGAGGTGAATGTTATGAACAGGTACATTTGGGGAACAGTACATAAGAACCTACTACCACCCCCCATGAAACACTTCCAGGGGTCTCGGACCAAGTTAGCTAAAGTCAGAAAACAGACTCACAGGTAAAAACGGTGAGATGAGAGCAGTGGCCTCAACCCTTATGCCACGTTAGCATCACCTGAGACACTTTTTTTAAAAAAATGCCTGTTTCCACGTTTCAATCCAAACCCACTGAACTGGAACACCCAAAGCTGTTTTTTTGGGTTTTTTTAATGACCTCAGATGAATCTAAAGGGCAGCCAGTGTTGAGAATCGCTGGATCAGAAAAGTAGGTGGGAGAGGTTCAAGGAGTCCCTGAGAACCACAGCTTGATATCAGCTGGGGACTGACTCTAACCCTTCCCCACGTGCCAGAAGTATAGAGAAGATGCACTCTTCAGGGAGAGCCATCTCTGCTCCGTTAAGGGGTTTGTGTGAAGCTATCAATCATCATTCATTCCACAAATCTTTACTGGGCACCTGCTTGGTACCTGGCACTGCTACAGATCTTGGGGATGCAGCCATCAGCAGGACATGGTCTCTACCCTCATCATGTTTCTATCCTGTTAGCAAAGAGACACAGCAATGAATAGGGCTTTCCAAATTGCACTTAGACCAGTGGCTCTTAACCCAAGCTACACATTAGACTCACCTGGAGAGCTGTTCAAAAACTTCAAATGCCTGGGCCCCAGGAGGGGCCAGTTATAATCAGAATGTTTGAGGCCCAGGCATCAGTACTGTGTAAAAGCTCCCCAGATGCTTCCAATGTGTGGCCCGAATCACTAATATAGACACAAACTCCATTCCAGGGTCCTGGGCCTGGCTCAAGATTTGTGAACTTTCAGAGTCTTGGGAAGCACTTTCTGGTTGTCAGAGCAGAAACAAATCCTCTTCTTTGTTTCCTAAGCATAGGCATACGTATATTGGGTGTATCCAACAAGCATCTTAGGGGTGGCTGATAGATTTAGGTCGAGGAGAGGCGGTGACCCAGGCTGCAACACTTAGAGCCAAGTATCTAGAAGGAGATGGATGCTCTTGGGTCCCTATGACAGGACTCAAAATCCAAACCCTGAAACTTGGTCAGGGATAAACAAAGGAACCAACCAGTCCTTGTGATATAGAAAAGGAGAAAGGCTGGTGTCATCCTCAAGTGTCCCTTTTCATCCCTCCATCCATGATGATTAAATGCCTCTAATCTAGTGGACATCTATTGATTTTGCCTCCCTGGCATCATTCCCCACTTCTTCTGATAACAGCACCCCAGTGTGTTCCTTTGGGAAACGACTCTTGATACAATCTTGGTAAAATTATCAACCCAGCTGTCCCATAGTCCCCTGGCAAAGAAGTGAACAAATGATCCAGGCTTGGCCAATTGGAGAATTTCATCTCCACTAGCCTATGAGACCCATTAGGGCAGGGGTCATGAGTGCCTCATTCACAGCTTTATGTACCATGGATGTGTGGATATGCAGATGGATAGATGAGTGGATGGATGAGTGGATGGATGGATGATGGATGGATGGATGGACAAATGGGTGAATGGATAGATAAATGGATGAATAGATGGATGGATGGATAAATGGATGGATGGATGGATGAGTGGATGGATGGATGATGGATGATGGATGGACAAATGGGTGAATGGATGGATAAATGGATGAATAGATGGATGGATGGATAAATGGATAAATGGATGGATGGATAAGTGGATGGATGGATGATGGATGGAGAGTAGATGGATGGATGGATGGGTAAAAGAGTTTGTCCTCGTGTATGTAAGATCCTTATATTTCTCTTTAAGGGCCCTCCTCCCTGAGGCTTCCTCTGGCCACCCAACTGTTTGGGCAAGAATCTAAATTCTTACCCCCAACTGATATCCTCTTGAGATACCCAATAATAGGATGAGATAATAAAGGTAAAAATCACTTTACAACTGATAAACTGCTACAAAGACTTCAGTCTTATGAGAATGGTTCAGGACATTCTAAATAATACTCTAATTGTCTAAGTTGTTCCTCTGAACAGTGGATATATTTTTAAAGTTTCTAGGATCTGCACCAAATCATAGTTCTTTAAGGGAAGGGGTTCAAATTAGGCCCTGAACCATAACAAAGTTTCCGCTAGAGCAGTGGGAAGTAAGAGGGTTTTCTCTAAAGGCCACTTTGAAGGGTGCGGCTTGGGTGTGGGGGAAGGCATATTTTCATTTCCAAAATAAATAATTTGTGTCGTTCAAAGCAAGGGCTAGGGGCAGAATACATGACCTTTATGCATTCAGAGGCCACAGCAGGAAGCTGGGGGGTGGGATAGAGGTCTTGACAGTGCAGCTCTGTCAACCTTCCCTCTGCCCTGCCACTGGCCTCGTCGCGGAGGCCCTAGCCTTTTGGTTTTTCTCCGGGTTCCCCAATAAAAGTGCAATGCGAAGCTCGTGAGGCCACTGAGAATTTGAAACTCCTAGCACACGTCTGACCCTGGCCCAGGAATTCAGCTCCATTCAAGAGCATTTACTCTAGTGTACAATTACAAACGAGGTAAGTGCCATGAAAGGAAAGAAGATGCCACAGAGCTTATATCAAGGAAACCTGATGTTGACGGGGAATTCAGGGAAGGCTGCCCTGGGGAGGTGATATTGAAGCTGAGAACAGAAGGTTGAGTAGAAGTTAGCCAGAGAACAGTGAGGGGAAGAACTAACAGCCAGATGGGAAAGTATGTGCAAAGGCCCTGAGGCAGGAGGAAGTAGGATGTATTGGAAGAACTGAAAAAAGACTGGAGTGGCAGGTACCCAGGAATGGACAAGAAGATGGTGTGAGGTAAGGCTCGGGGGTGAGTGGGGCCTGAGGGCCCGTGTGGAGAATTTTGGACCTCAGACCAACGAGGAATGACTCAAGTGTATTAGGCACATACATGACAAGATCATATCTGGGGGTTTTAAGCGGTTGCTCTGGGTTCTGCGTGCAGAAGGAACTGCAGGGGGCGAGTATTGAAGCAGGAAGACCAATTAGGAGGTTCATACAGTCATCCAGGCAAGAGAAAATGGGGCGTGAACTATGGTGAGGGCAGCTGAGATAGAAAACAGTGGAAGCACATGAGAGATATGCATACTCTCTTCCTTGAGTTATCTCTTTTCCTCTTCCAGGCTACTTCTTAGAAGGCAGCATTGCACGTGAATACAAATACCTGAGGTGCACCACCCTCTGGGGCCCTCCCACCCCACTCCAGGTGGCTCTGAGTCCTGAGGCCCCTTCAAGTTGGCCCTGGAATGACCCCCGCCAACACAGAGCTCTGCCCTCCTTTCCCCCTTCTGGTACAAAGCTCATTTTTAGCTTCAGCCTGGACCCCTCCCTTGAAATCTGGGCTCACATATCCCACTGTCCACCCAGCATCTCCATGTGGGCATCCAACAGGCCCCTCAAAATACACGTGTCCAAACCAACCCTGTTATCCTCTGAAACCGCTCCTCTCCCACTGTTCCCAGCTCAAATATCACCCTCCCATTAAACCAAGGAGTAAGTCCCTTGCGTCAGCTCACACCCACGTGCAAACTCTCGGCAAATCAAAAACCCTCAAAACGTAACCCAAATCCCACCGTTTTTCACCAACTTCACTGTTCTTCCTCCCACTCCAGCAATCCTAGCCCCCCACCATCTCTCACCCGAACGAGTATGATAGCCTCCTCCCTGGTCTCCCTCCTCCCTCCTCCCTTCCACATTGGCCCTTACATGGAGCAGCGAAAGGGATCCTTTCAAAATATACATCCGATAAACCTCCCATGGCTTCCCATTAAGTTGAGAATTAAACACAAGCACCTTGGCCTACAAGGTCCTAGATAAACCACCCCTGCCCCAGCTCCCTTTAGGTATTATCTCCTGCCATTTTCCGTTTTCTGACTCCCTTCTGCCACCCTGATCGTCCTTGAAAATGCCAAGCACGACCCCACCCCAGGGCCTTTGCACCTACTATTCCCACTGATATTTGTCACTTCCTTGCTTTGTTCGTTCCTCAGCTCAATGTCAGCTTCCATGACCATCCCCATAGAAATAGCATCCCCTGGCCTCCTCTGTCCCCTGACCCTGCTTTATGTTCCTCATAGCCCTTATCTCTGCAGCATGTTTTATTCATATGTTCATCTTTTACTCATTCCGAACCCCACATCCTGACAACCCCCATCGCAATAAAAGTCTGACTATAAGTAGGCACTGAAACGTGTTTAATCCGAAAAGTAGGAATTTTCTTTACCAGATTCCAAAACGCGATCTCCCTTCAATTTAAGCACATCCTGGGATTACCACCCTAGTTGCTAATATTTTAATTTATAGATGGATGCATTTGACTCCACCAGGGCTGGAACCAGAGTGAGGCGAGTGAGGCGAAATTTAAGAGGGCACCAAGCACCTCCATAATTGAATATATTATGTTTTCATGAAATGTTTTTTAAAAATCAAAATTAAAGCCAAAAAAATCCATGGTGAGCAAAATCGTTACATTTCGAATAAAGACAGAATCAGTAATAGTGCCGTGCAGAGTTGTACTGGACCCTGAAGCAAAGGGATGATGAGTAATACTGATCCCGTCTTTATTTAAAATTTTTATTTCTATTTTTGGTTCATCTTGGATTTTTTGCATCAATTTTGATTTCTAAAACAGTCCATGAAAATATTATTCATTTTGATCACTTGAGTTTTTCAGCGCCCCCTTCCACGTTGCCTACCCACAAAGCCATTTTCCAGGAATGAGCTCCTTATGAATTGGGGGAACAACAAGACAGTTTCAAACTTGACTTTCACTCCAATCTATGATGGACATCATCTTCTGAAACCTGAACAGGACTTCTCTGCTGTGAGGTAACTAATTTCCAGGAGGCAATTTTATCTTAAAGCAGTTT
>NW_020173687.1:10022280-10031749 GCF_003031525.2 Neophocaena asiaeorientalis asiaeorientalis | reverse complement strand
ACTGAGGGTAAAAGCTCTAGGAAAGCAGGGATCTACTAAAAGCCGGAACCCAAACCAAGGTGTGGACTGTAAGAAGATGCCACCTCAGACAGCAGGGGTGGTCACAGGTCTGCAGTAGCTCGGCCAAACCCATCCTGCAGGCATCATATGTTTGGCCTTGCCCGTAATTTTTTTTTTTTTAAATCTGAACTAACAGTTTTTTAATTGAGAGGTTTCATTTAAAAATCCAAGTGTCCGATATCTCCCCAAAAATGGGAAGATCAGGCCACAATACGCAGGGTCTGTATTCCCAGGTGGATCCGTCATCTGGGGCTGAGTAGAGGCTGCCTCCTTCAGACAATCCTATTGCTCTCAGGTCACCACTGCCCCACGCAGCTGCCCCTGTCCGTCCCCGTGAGCATGTGAGCTCCAGACCTTGGTCTCCAGGCTCTTAACTCCTTCTCCCTAGGCCCTGCTCACCTACTTTGTCCTGGCTTTTTTTGTCCTCTTCATTCCTTCCTTCGTAGCACGTTCCCCTCTGCCTTATATTTACAGGAGAGCACGAATAGCACACTCACCTAGCCCTTAAGCTACGAATAGCACGAATAGCACACTCACCTAGCCCTTAAGCTACCGTCCTTGCCTTTTATTAAACAGGAGGTACCACCATCCCTCTGCCAGGGGAGCTTCATCTTCTACTGCATCAGAGCCTTAATGGCAGGCAGCAGAGGGTGGATTAGTTAGGGGATGGAGCATTGGTTAGTCTTTGCCCAGCCCCACAACTATTTCTCAACCATCTGCCTTTTCCCTCTCTCCGCCATCACCCTTCTGTCAGCCAGGCTGTCTTCCTAGATGACCGCACCCCCAGTATCGTGATGCGCATCTCCAGCCTCTCTCCTGCCCTGGTCTTGCAGACTCAAACATCTGTGTCGATTTCATAATCTTTGAAGTCAGGGAGTGACGCACACAAGCAAGCTAACTTCAGGGATCTCCAGGCCACCCTCCACCAGCCTCCCTCCAGCACAATCACACCCCAGAGCATCTCCCACCCTCCCACCGCCCGCAGAAAGCACATGGCATCGGCTCTTGCCCTCTCTCTCTTAAACTCCTCTATCAGCACAGTCATTAGACTTCATGGAAACTTTTAGTTCCTTTGCATGTAAATGGCTTCACACACAATTGTCTCTTTATCTGACTTTGGAAAAAAAAATCTTTATCTGACTTTCAAATGCAAATGAGAGCTTCTTATATATCTTGGATATTCTCCACACCACCTAGCCAGTGTCTTGCAATAGCAGGTCCTCCACAAATCCCTCTGAACTAATTGGTTGAGTGACTGAACTAGGTCATCCAGAAAAGACCCCAAAGATTTGGTAGGAAATGCATTTATCCCAATCAGGAAGGACACTTGAAGGTTAGTAGGCTGAAGGAAAGTAACAACTTGAATTTAAAACAATAAAATAATAGTGTAAATGGCAGCTAACAGGAACTGACCGCTTTATATACACTGAGAGCATCACAGCCGTGATCTTCAAACCTCAAAGCACCCGCCATGTGTAAAGATTACTATCACCCTCGCTGTTCAGTTAAAGAAACTAAGGCACGGAGTAGGTTGTGATGTTACTTTTGAAGACACACATGCCACCACGGAAGTGGTTTTGTCCCACACCAGTCTGATACTCATTACTGAGTCACACTGTTCCTGGGTTATTAGCTAAGGGTGGATGCACTAAGGGACATTTTTGGACCAAGATGAAACGCTGCGAAAAGTCTTATAACTCCCAGGGATAGCAGAGAGGGAAAGGGGAGCTGGCGTGGGGGATCCAGGCTGGGCCAAGAGGAAGACCCATTGGAAACAGTTCATATCATTCACAAAATTAATAGCATCTACCCTCAGGTGCCAAAGACAGGGACCATCCCTGCAGAACCCCGGGGCTCAAGGGAACACAGTCTGAGAACCGAAAAAGAGAACGCTCTACAGACAGTTGGTACAGAAGTACCAACTCCTCCCCACTTCCTCCTCCCCACACTGGTCCCAGCTCCTGTCATCTCCTGCCCAGGCCACCACCTGTAGCCGTCATAGCCTCCCACCTGTGTCCTAAGCATCCACTCTTACCTGGCTAAAGGACATCTTCCACTTAAAGGTCAGTAGGATCCTACGAAAAGGCTAACGAGCTCACACCCTCTGCTGCTTGAAATTTCCCCAATGCCTCCCCATTACCATGAGAATGAACTTCACACCGCTCACGAGATCCTGCTGGGTCCTGCTCTGCCTTGCTTCCTTGATCTGTCTCCTATCACACTTCCCCTCTTCCCCTTTCTGTTCCTGCCACATTGGCCTTGCTGTTCATTGACTACCCCAAGCACATGTCTCTCCTCAAGGCCTCTGGACTCTCTGTTCCTTCTGCCTGGGATGCTTGTCCCCCAGATCCTATACAGGCAGACCCCTCACCATTCAGAGGTCAATGAATAAGCTGTCTCTTTAGAGAGAAGGGGACCATGCCGTGTGAACTAGCAATCCCTACTCTCGTGTGTTGAATGATTTCCCTCTCCCAAAATATGTTCAAGCCCTAACCTCAGGTACTTGTGACTGTGATCTTATTTGGCAAGAGGGTCTCTGCAGATGTGATCAAGTTCAGATGAAGTCCTTAGGGCTAACGGCTCTAATCCAATGACTGGTGTCCTTACAAGAAGAGGACAGAACACACGTACACACAGGAAGAAGGTGGAGAGTAGAGGGATGCAGCTACAAGCCAAGGAACGCCGAGGACCACCAAGGGCCACGAGGAGCTAAAAGAGACACAGAAGGATCTTGCCCTAGAGCCTTCAGAGAGAACATGGCCCGCTGACACCTTGATTTCACACGTTTTGTCTCTGAAACTATGAGAGAGTAGATCTCTGTTGTTTTAAGCCACCCAGTTTGTGGTAATTTGTGATGGCAGCCACAGGAAACTCATACACCCATGCGCTACACACCCGTAGATACTGAGTCATTCGCAGCCCTGTCCCCCTATTTTGGTCTCCAGCACTTAACACCACTCCACACTATCTTGGATATTCCTGGTGAGGGCAGACACCAGCAGTCTTGTTCGCTTTATCCCCAGCATCTTGGTGGGTTACTGGTGCAGAGTAGATGCTCAAAACGATGAAGATGAATTAAAGGGTCAAGGGGGCTTCTAAGAGGAGATGGGAATGAGGTGGGCCTTGAAGAACGATGTGAGAAAATGGAGCGGGGACCCCAGGTGGAAAGACCGGCAAGGCCGAGGCAGAGGGAAGAAGCGGACCGTGCCCAGGAGTAAGCAGACTGGCGCGGACTGGCTCTGACAGCAGTGGCCGCACCGGAAATGGGAGCGCTGGAGCGTCGGGCCAAAGAAGCACCCAGCGGGGCTTTGGCCACTGAGAGAGGCTCTGAGGAAATGAGTCTCTGTTGGCAGGTTCCAACTGGAAAGGGAAGGGATGGGGGCCGCCAGGAGCTCCTGAGTGGCCCAGAAAGGCAAGGTGGAAGGCAGGAGGAACCCCCACTGCAAACTGTGGAGGGCGGGCTCCTGGAGGGGCTGCAGCCCCTCTCTCCAGCTCACCGTCTGGCCGGGTGATCCTGCTGCAGGAAGCAGGAGAGATAGGCCCGTGCAGCCCTTAAGTGCTGAGCTGTGGGCATCAGCTCTGTCCTCTAAATGCCTTGATCACGCCCTGTCTCGGTCTCCTGCTCCTGAAATGGGAGGATCATATTCCGTACCAACCTCTCGGGTTATTTTGTGAGAATCCACTGAGAGAATATCTGTAAAGTGCTTGGCCTTACAGTACGTGTCTGGTAGGGAAAACAGATCCCCTTCTGCTATGATTATTCAGCCTAACAGGGATCAACATGGTGGAGTGCGATTGGTTCTATGCTTTGCAATTAGCGATGTGACCCTGGGGCGGTGGCTACCCCTCCCTGTGCAAGATGGGGTCATAACTGGTTGAGGACCAATGAGGCGGCCCGTGGGAAGCTCTGGGGATGGGGCCTGGCACATGGGTAGCACACAGTAAGTGCTGGCTGCTGTTTTTGTTGTTTGGGGCTGACTCATTCCAGAGAACAACATGAGGGCATGTGCCTGGTAGGTGACCCAGCACGAAGCCCGCCTAGGTCACCAGCCCTTGGTGGGAAAACATGGAAGTCAAAACCTCTGTCATTGTCAAAAGGAGGCAGAAGCGAGTGAGCCAGAAAGATGGCACAGTGCTTCAGAGTTTGTCTTTTTTTTATAATTTTTTTTTGATGTGGACCATTTTTAAAGTCTTTTTTGAATTTGTTACAATATTGCTTCTGTTTTATGCTTTTTGGTTTTTTGGCACGTGGGATCTTAACTCCCCGACCAGGGATCGAACCCACAACCCCTGCGTTGGTTGGCAAAGCCTTAACCACTGGACCACCAGGGAAGCCCCCAGAGGTTAAGTCTTAATTCTGTGGCCTTAACAGGTCATATCACCCCTACTGTGCCTCATTCATTCATTCATTCCTCCATCCATTGAACAAAAAAAGTACTGAGCACCTATTAAGTACCAGGCACTGTTCCAGGCACTGGGGCCACAAGGGTGAATAAGACAGTTGTGGTTTCTGGTTCCCGGAGTTCAAGTTTGGAGGAAGACAGAGACAGGGCACGGACAACGACCACCAGTGTGATGAGTACAGGGTGGGGCAGCGCCAGGGTGGAGGCCCGGGGAGGCCAGAGGAGGCCTCCTCTCTAGTCTGGGCAGTCGGAGTCTCAAATTCCTGTTCTAGCAAAGGAACAAAAATAGGAACCTGCCTGGCTTCTTCCAGGTTAAGAAGTGAAATAATCACTCATGCGTGTAGTAAGAGTAGAGCCAGCCAATGAGAATACGTGTGGGGCGGCACTTGGTAATTGGTTTTTTAGGTTGGATTTTTGGGTGTGTGTGTGTGTGAGGATAAATATTGAATTAATGGATTGTACACTAATAATAACAGCACTTAGTAATTAAGTGGGTACTTTGAGGTTCATATTGTTTACTAAAAGACTGAAACTCTCCATGGATTGGTAAATGATGGCTGTCCTCCCCCCCTCAAGGGCCTCTGCTGCCTTGAGACCCTCTCTACAATTCAGCAAATAAAGGGTTAAAGCCCTGCCCAGCAGGGGAGTCTCTTGGGACCCCGCTCCTGCTGTGCTGATTGGTTGATACTTCAGTTGTTCAATAGATGAACCAATATTCCAGACAATATCACTATCATTTTTTCATATGTGGGGAAACTGAGGCACAGGAGAATGAAGTTACTTGCACGAGGTCACGCAGCCAGCAAGTGGCAGAGTCAAGATTTGAACCCCTCACTCAGATCTCAAGCTGTTGACGTCTTGGGTGTAGAAACATTACCTGGGATCCACCGGAGGTTCACAGAAACAGGAGACCTGGCCCTGTCCTCAGGAAGCTTACAATCCAGCTAAGGAAAGTCTTAATAAAGGCAGTCCGAGGAGCATCTGGGAAAGTAAGTGATTCTCCCTGAACTTCTGGGAAGAGAAGGAGAGACCCGGAAGGCCTTGCTGGAGGAGGGGCCATCTGGGTAGCCAGGGAGGGGCTCAGCCAGGAGGAGGGGCCCTTGGACAGGGTCTCAGTTCTGTGTGGACAGAAAGTAGAGCTGGCTTTGCAGCCTCCTGGCCATATGGGGACTTTTCTTCCGCTAGTGGAAATGGAAACACTGTGCTTTCATTTCCCTGAGGCAAGGCAAGGAGCTCTCCCTGACTCACCCTCCGCTTGGGACAAATCAGTGGCTGCCTCAGTTTCCCCGTCCCTAAATGATGGTCATACGCTCCACATCCTCCCACACTTCCTTCTCTTCCAGGATATGTCAAGGAACAACACGGTGTTGGCCAAAAAGCCCAGGACAAGGCTCTGGTCTGCCTCAGTTTCCTCATCTGTCAAATGACGTGATTAAAAATTATGATAACATTAGTAAGTTCCAGAGAGAGCAGAGCATGTGGCCAAGGGCCTGGGTTCGAATTACAGTCTCCACCAGCTCCCTGCTAGGTAGCACTCAGCCAGTTACTGCCCCGCTCTGTGCCTCACTCCACTGCTCTGTGAAGGAGACACTGATCACAGCACTTGTGGTGTACAGTGGCCCTGACAATTAAAAGGCTTGATACTTGCAAAATACTTCACCCTGCTGCTTCCAGTCCATACTCATAATGTGGCTGCCCTCACCCCTGCGGAAGGCAACAGAGCCCTTACCGTGCGCCAGGCATTGTGCTACGACGCTGGCTCTCATCCTCAACTGTCAGAAAATAATAACATCCAGCGTGTATTAACGGCACGTTAAGCCCAGAGGTAAGTGTTTTATACGCACGATTTCATACGATGCTCACGACACCCCTGTGAGGTCGTCACTATTCCCTTTTGCAGGTAAGGAAATGGAGGCTTCACAAGCCATAATCTTAGCCCAATCTGTGTCACCGTGAAGCTCCAATAAGTTATAAAGTCCCTTGATGAAAGGTTTAAAGTACTGCATCTCTTCAAGGAACTTTTGCCGTGAAATCCAGTTTCTATATCAATACAAGTTATTGTTTTGCATTTTCAATAGGAATTGCAGCTAACGTTTATCCAGCGTTGACTATAAGCACGGCAGCATTTTAGATGCTTTACGTGTGCTACCTCACTGACTCTCACAATCTCTGTTAAGGGAGGCATTATTATTGGCTCCCTTTTACAGATGTGGAAACTGAGGCCCAGAGAGGTTAAGTCACTCGCCTAAGATCACACAGCTGCAATGTAGCTAAGCAGAAATCCTAACCCAGGCAGAAGGCAGGGAGTTCGGGTCTGGGAGTGAGCAGAGCTCACCCTGGGTTTGTTTATTCCTGAAATACTTTCCATCATCCCACTTCAGATAAAACTGAACACACCTCTTTCAGATCTTCAGTTTTTCCCAGGCCCTTGACCCAAAACTGCACAGCAAGGTCAGTATTTTCTTACCATGCAAATATTTCTATTTGCTATTTAATGACCCCACCCATCTGCAGGCACCCTCAAATCTGCCCCTACACTCGTGGTGGTGTTTGAGTTTGAAGGGCCATTTGGGTTTCCCTCAGGAGGCCCCAATGCAGGGCACGGTCGAAGTGCCTCTCACTCCAGCTGCCTTTGACGCCTGGAGTTGCATTCCGTGTGCCCAGTTGCTCTGGCATATGCCAAGCGTCGTTTGCCGGGAACAATGCGGTGCCCTGTCTCCCACATGTGGACACACAAACTGGCACACACGTTCTCACAGTCCCTGCACACGTGAGCGTGGGCTGGGGAGGCTAGGTGACACACTTCACTTCAAAACCTTGAGAGAGGACCAAGTTCACAAACCTGGAGCAGAGGTGTAGCAGCGCCAACAAAACGTGAAGCTTGTGTGAGATCACACAGTGAAACGGACGTCCAATTTCTCTTCCCAGCTCTCGCTCTCTCTCTCCGAATTGACCTAAATCTGGCGTTAGTCTGTCCTCCCACCATCATAACATCAAATACTGTGTTTCAGTATATACGGCAATAAAAACCAATTCGCGTCCTTAACAGATCTGTCGCCTGTCTCAGAGCATCCCTTTTACAGGTGATGCAATGTTAGTAACATTTTTTGGCCATTATGTCATAGGCTTAACCACTAGCAGAGAACAGGATAAACTGGTACCAGTTAAAACATTCAAGGCGCTGGCAGGGTCTTGCTTTCAAAAGCGCAACTCAACTAAAAATATATGTCACTGAGGTCCGCTGTGGCAAAGCGCACCATCTACCTAACCTGAGGCATTTGGTCCCATTCCGGTTTTCAGAAAAAAGCCCCTTAGGTTTATTTACTGAAATTGTCATTTCTCCCCCACCCCAGAACTTTAATCAGCCACGCAGAGCACAAAACCTACATTCAACTCTGATTTTATGACACAAAGCTAACTCCTCCTACGCATATTTATTTCATTTAACTCTTGCAGCCCTGCCCTCCGGGCAGTGCCCCCCACTATTTGCAGGGCTGGCCTCTGAAAAACACATCACATCGCCTGGTTTCCATTTTTAAAGTCAGATTCATTAGTGTACAGCCTAAACCCCTCCACAATCCCAGCCAGATGGGATATCTTCGTATCATATTTGTATACGTTAAGCCCCTCCTGTAATATCCAAGTAGTATGATTCCAGGACAAACTCCAGGAGGAGGGAAAAAGAGACAGAAACACGGAAAATAGAGTGTAATCGGATCGCAAAACAAACTGATGGTACATTGCACTTTAAAGGGGGAGCTGGAGGACTCTATCCATGAGACACATCAAAAAACGGGAAAGAAAATTGTTTAAATGTCCCAGAGCATCTGCTGCTCTGTTAAAAAGCAAAGTCTTCATTACTAGATTTACTAAATAGTAAAATGCCAAGCCTGTTCTCCTAAAAAAAAAAAAAAAAGCTAAATAATGATGATGATAAAATGATGATGATAATAATAACACAGCTGAATGGCATCCGCTGTCAAAAGCCCAGCGCGGAAATAGTTAAGCAGCCCGCGGTTAGCAGCGAGAATCCCTCCCGGTGTCCCATGGAGGGGACAATCCTTTTGACAGACTGGCCTGGGGAATCCCGCCTTGGGACACTTCGCTGCCCCCGCGGGAAGTGGTCTGAAGTCGGCTCCCCAGTCTCCCTCCTTGGCCAGGGAGAGGGCGCCTCTCCTCCCGGCCACGCTACCTGTGCGCCCTGGGAAACCGGAGTCCCCGGGCCTCCCCGCGACCTCAGCCAGAAGCTGAAAGCGCTGCCCGGGAAGAGAGCAGAAGGGAAAGGGCTGAGAGGTGGGAGGAGGAAGCGTCTGGAATAGAGGGGGAGTCAGTTACCTTGGTCCACAGACCCCATGATGCGGAGGGGATGGCAGTGCCCCAGTCTGAACGCAGCCTCTCTCTGCATCTGGAGGGGATGGGGTTTCGGCACGCGGGGTGAGAGGGGTCTGTTTGGGTAGACCAGGAGCCAAGGGGGCGCCGTCCTCTCTAAAGCATGCTCGCGGGGCTGCCCTGGCCGAGGAGCCTGCGAGCGGCCCGGGAGCTGCGCGCCTCCCGCCTCCAGGCTCCCGGCTCCCGGCGCGGCGGAGTCGGCGCGGCTCGGCGCTCCGGCTTACTCGAGAGGGAACGCGACTTCCTTCCCCGCGCTCCGTGTTTATAGGCTTTCAATGCAGTAAAATAACGGGATTCCCTCACTGTTTCCTCCTGTTTATCCAGCGCCATGGAAACCACTGGATCCCGTCCATCTCCAAAACTAAGGGCTTTCCTGCAAACTTCACACTCAGGAATCCATGACGTCGCCTCCTCCGCGGCCAGCCAGCTCCGTGGCTCCCTCGGCCGCCAGCACAAGTCCCTGATTGTTCGGGAGAAAAGTCAGGGAGAGGGAGCGATGCGGGCGACGGCGAGGAGAAGGGGGTGGGGGCGTGGGAGTGTCCAAGTCGGCCTTGCAGGAGCTCCAGGAGGCTGTTTGCAAGGATTGCTCCAGCCGCCGCCTCCCTGGCAGGCTGCAG
>NW_020173687.1:10006690-10021925 GCF_003031525.2 Neophocaena asiaeorientalis asiaeorientalis | reverse complement strand
GAAATAAATAACGGTGCCTTATGTCAACTCTCCAAGATTTTTTTTCAAAGAGGTCTATTTTTAGATTCATTTAGAAAACCCAAGGTTTGCAGTGATGCTCAGAGGCTCCAGCAATAATGAAATGGCCAGAGAGACGCGGAAACCAGGCAACCATGTGTTTACACATGCTCTGAATAAACAGGAAAATAAAGGGAAGGGATGTCATGAACTTTGCACAGCCTCCAGAATAAGGTCCAGGGGATGCCACGCGTGTCTCCCGTCAACAGGCCACAGACCCCGGCAGGCCGGTGGGGAGGTCCTGCTGTCAAAACGCTTTTTCTGAACATAGCCTGGATTTGCCTCTTCACCCCCGCTCAGGGTGGGGAATCCGGGGCCCCCAGATAAAGCCAGCTTTGAAAACGGCCCTTTCAGATGCTGTTGTGGGCTCTGATAAAACGGGGGGGCCGCACCAAGGCTGGTGACGCATCAGCCCCTCCCCACTTTCTTACAGACAGACTTGAACTTGAAGACGCATTGGCTTCATCCGGGGAACCACTCTGTATTCCATACCTTGACCCACAAGAGCCTCGCTGGGCTCTCAGACATGACCACTCCTGCTGGAGACGCGGTCCCACAAAGCCCCCGAGCCCACCCACCTCGCTTCAAAGCCCGCTTCAGCCAGGGCGGCCTCCATCTGAAGTAACACTGTCCCCCCAAAGGGCAGCCATACCTGCCCACCTACCACGCTACCTTACCTCAAACACCTTGCAGCCACCCTAGAAGCAGGGGAGCCTTCTCCCCCACTTTCCAAAAGAGAAACCGAGGCACAGAGAAGGCAGAAGCCTTGCCTGCTAGTTTCCTCGGCAGATACTGGAGTGCAGCCTGGAAGGCCATGGAAGAGATTCTTTTCAAGGAACCCTACTGAGGAAGCCCCATCCCCTGAGGACTCTGTACCCCATCATCTGAGGCAAGAACAGGGTGACCAACCGTCCTGGTTTGCCTGGGATTGAGGTGGTCCCTGGGAGGCAGGACTTTCAGTTTTAAAACCAGGAAAGTCTTGGGCACAAATGAAACTCAGCACTCAACTTCCTTTCGCAGTGATCCACGCGGCAGGCAAACCTATAAACCTTCGTCTCTGAAGACAGCCACCATACATAGCAGTGCTCTGAATAGCAGCTCCTAACTCAGCACCTACTATGTGCCAGGCCCTGAGGTAGGGTCCTCGATCAATTCCTGTCCCTTGACCCCCTGCAAAGTAATACATTGACACTGGGAGGGCTTAGCCCAGCACTGTGTGCGAGGGTAGCCACTGGCCACATGTGGCTCTTGAAATTTAATTAACAATTAAATAAAAGCTAAAAGTCCGTTCTTCGATGCATGAGCCACATTTCAAGTGCTCAAAAGCCACAGGTGGCTAGTGGCTACCAAGTTGGACAGCACAGAAGAGAACATCTCCGTCACTGTAGAAAGTTCTGTAGGGCAACGGGGGTTTAGGCAACCTGAGAGGCAGGATAAATGCAGTCTCTAGAATCAGATGCCTGGCTCTGCCATGGAGTCACTTACCCACTCCATAAAATGGGGACACTATTAGTGCCTTCCTAAGAGTCGATGTCAGGATGTGATGCTAAGAACATGAAGGTATATGATAAACGCTTAAAATGTATATATGTGTGTATATACATGTGTGTGTGTACAGGGTTAGATAAGATCTTCCGGAAAAACCCAAACGAAATTTTTGGCCACCCCAATACTTTAAGCCTTCCTACACTCAAAGAGTGAGTGGTCACTAAGCCAGGATTAAGACTGTTCGACCCTGCAGTCCATGCCCTTCAACTCCAGGCTGCCCTTTATTAAACTCAGCTGCATCCAGGGCATGAAGCAGCCTTTTTGCAACATCTCGTCCATTTCACCATCCCACTGAGCTTGACGCCGGGAGCCGTGTTTACAGATGAGCAAACCGAGGCTCCGTGAGCTGATGTCCACACAGTCAGTCCAGATCGGAACCCAACTCTGTTTGGCCACAAAGCCCATGTTCTTGGCACCACAGCCCCTGCCTCCCAGAGGCCTCCCTGGGAGCCGAGGTCTTGGAGGCCAGAAGCGAGGCAGGAAACGAGCACGCTGGGCCCTCCTCTGCCAGACTCATTATCGGGGATAATTTTAGACTCAGTCCCACCCAGGCTCAGGCCTCAGAGGCGAGTCCCGGTCTCCACAGGTGCCGAGAGGGGGACGCCTTTTGGACCTGGGGAGAATAAGCATTAGGCACATTTTTACAGAGCCCACTCTTTGTCACAGTTAAGCATTTTTCCCTTTTAAAGCACGTTAATACTATAAGGAGTGGAGCCGGGGTAGTGGTAGCTGAGTCACCTAATTTGCCCTTATGGGCTGCAGGTTTCAGCTTCTCAGTTTAGCTGCTCTTAGGTTCCTCAGACAATTTCTTTCCTCTCCCAGTGCCAGGGCAAGAAATATTTTGTCCTTTTGAACTGAACCACCCACTGTTTTTCACTTCTCTCGAGCACTCTCCCTTTTTTTAAGGGATGCTGGGTGCGGGGGGAGAGCTTCCGCCCACAAAATTATCCACGAAAACTCCCCAAAATAGAAGCTCTCAGCTGGGGTGGGAACGTGCCAGCATATGAGGAAAAAGGAAAGAGAAGCTGAATCAAAGCAAATAGAAGGCGTCCAGGTGGCGATGGGGAGAAAGGTCCAGGGAGACTGCAAGACATCTGGGCTGAAGGAGACCTTGAATCACCGGGGAAGCCTTTTATTAGAATCTCTTCCCTCCAACAGCCTCCCAAATAAGAAACGCAGGTATTTCTGCTGAGACATCACTTACTGGTGCTACCCAGACAACTGATTCAACACCAGGAATATTTAAGAGGACTTGGGCAGCTTCAAGGAGAGAACCCACTGGTCCTCTCACTGCGTTTATAGCCCAAGTGTCATCCTCACCTGTCGGTCACCTTGACCGCCAACCCCTTCATGGCTGGAAGGTAGACACCAGTTAGAATTGGTCTGGACTCCCACGTGTCTCAAACACAGAAAGTGGGACAGACCCAGATGTATGAAAACCAGAATGGTGAGGGTTACTGATCTCTTATCACGTGACCAGTTACTGAGTACTTGCCGTGGGGCAGGTATGAACTCATTGACTCCTCTCAATAATCCTAGGATTATCATTTTACAGAGGAGGAAACTGCAGCACAGAGAGGTTATGCAGCTTGCTCTAGGTTGCACAGCCAGTAGATGGCAGAGATGGGATTAGAACTCCAAGCACCTGACTCTAGAGCCCGGGTTCCGACCCACCAGGCAACGCTGTCTCGCA
The DNA here is from genome assembly GCF_003031525.2 of Neophocaena asiaeorientalis asiaeorientalis. Lineage (NCBI taxonomy): Eukaryota > Metazoa > Chordata > Mammalia > Artiodactyla > Phocoenidae > Neophocaena > Neophocaena asiaeorientalis. Next base: position 10,018,627 of record NW_020173687.1, on the reverse strand, counting down.
AGTGTCAATTCAGTTGCTCCACTGGATTATAATTACCTTTAGCATAAAGTCCAGAATCCCATATGTGGTCTACTAAGACCTATCAAATTCACCCCACCCCTTCCAGCCTCATCGCTCACCTCTGACACCTTTGAACTCCAGAAGTACTCAGGGGCCCCAATCATCTGTGTCCTTCCTCGTTACAGGGCCTTCCAGCGGGCTGCTTCCTCTCTCCTCCTATCCCCGCTCTTTTCTCTTTACTTGGGTAATTCCACGGGCCTCCAGTGGGAGGAGGGCTTGCCTTGGATAGCATTTCTTTGGGGAGGTTGCAAGCTTCCTCATCTGTAAAATGGAGCCATACCAACGTCTTAGGGAGACATGAGGATGTGATGACGTTGTGTCTAATGAAACACTAAGTGCAGTGCCTGGTATAAAGGAAGCACTCAATAATTGTACTAAAATTACTGTCACCTTGCCACCACTTACAGCAGTTATGCACGATCCATCAAAGATACCATTTCAGAGATTTCCCGTCCCTCTTAGAATACAATCCAGATACCTCACCATGGCTGTCATAGCCAGCCTCTAAGAAGGTCCCAGTGGTGCCCACCTGGGCATTCTTGTTCTTGTCCAGGCCCTCCCACCCCGTGTAACAGTAGGACGTTGCCACAATGGCGGCATGTGAATACTGAGGCCAGGTTATAAAAGAAGTGTGGCTTCTGCCTTTCTGTCTTGGATCACTCACTCTGGGGGCAGCGAGCTGCCAGGTTGTGAGGACACACAAGCAGCACTTTGGAGAGGTCACATGGTGAGGAACTGAGGCCTCCTACCAACAGCCAAGATTTCAGATGATGCAGCCACAGGGACCAACTAAGCTGCTCCAGGCCCACAGAGATATTACATGCTTGTTCCTTTAAGCCGCTAAGTTTGGAGGGAACAGCAAACTAATACGAAGGCCTCCAAGACCTGACCCAACCCACGCGTCCAATCTCATCTCCCTCCCTCTCCCATTCACTCACCTGCTCCAGCCTCACGGTCCTTTCCTACCTGGTCCCGCCTCGTGGCTTTTGCGCTTCCTTACCCCTTTACCTGGAACCCTTTGTGCCATGATCTCTCATGGCCGGTTTCTTTCATCCTCTTGGTCTCAGTTCAGATGTCACCCTATGAACACGTTCTTCCATGACCTTCATCTCTAAAATCTGCCCCTCTGCCCTAAAGCCCAACCCCGCCCCACAAATCTCAATCACGACACCTGTTGTATTTCTGTAGAGCATTCACCACTTACCACAAATAAATTACATATTCACTTGTCTATCGCATGTCCCCCCTGCCTCCCAACTAAAATATAAACTCTACAAGGGCAGGTCTTTGTTTTATTCGCTGCTGCCTCCTCAGCACCAAGAACGGTGCCTGGCGTATGGCTGGACCTCAAAAAGCTTTGATGAGTAAATAACAGAATGTAACATTGTCTCGTCAGTTTGTTTACTTGGTTATGACTCAGACTAGGAAAAGAGGACCATGCCTGTCTTACTTGGGGCTTGGAATGACGTCCGGAACTGGTGGGTACTCAGTAAATCATCCTATCATATGTCTACTGAGTGATGTCTCTGTGACAGGCTCCCTCCCAAGCCCTCCTTATATACCAATTCATTTGGTCCTCACGACAACTCTGTAGGAGGAAGACTACTGTTATCCCCATTTTGCAGGTGAGGAAACTTAGGCACAGAGACCCAAGGTCACCAAATAGTAAGAAGCAGACAGCGTGAACTTGGATAGTGGCAGCCTGGCCCCGGAACCGTACTCCCAGGTCCTTTCAAGGTTTGTCGAATGAATGGCAGGCAGGCCTGAGTGTCTGGCCACCTTTTCAGCTGGCCGGGGAGGACCCTCACTCCGTCACGTGGCCGAGGAGACAGATGAGATGCTCAGCTGGGGTTGGCAGGGAAGAAGGAACGGGGCGGTGGCTGGGTAGCTGGAGAGGCTTTCCCCGTTTCCAAGCGATGGAAAGGTTCACCTCATCCGGAAAGAACTCCCAGTTCCCTGGCTGTGGCAGGGAGTGAGGTGTCTCCCCGGCCTGGTTCATTTTAAAATACATTGTCTTGCTTTTAATAGCCTCCCTGATCTGCTCTTGGAGGTTCTCATGACTGACTCTTCCCAAAATAATACCCAGCACCGCTTTTTCCAACTCAGAAGTGCTGAATCTTGCTACCTCCCAATCAGCCGCTGGCTGCCAACCCAGAGCCCTGGTTATCCCAGGGTCCCTCAAGCCGGAATGTGACCCAACAGGGAGATTTCCGAGGCATTTGGAGAGAACCCCCGACGTTCTCTGCCAGCTCACCGGGCTGCTGACAGCGAGTTTCCAGCGAGAGCCTGGCCCTCCGCGGGGCTCCCTCCGCTGCTGAACTGGGATGTGACAAGAGGCCAGCGGCAGCCCTCGGGATGCCCCAGGCCCGCAGGGTGGGGGAAGTTTTTCCTAGAAGCTGGAGAGCTGACGTGGAGGGAGAGGGAATCGGCTTGGCTTGGCTTCCTTCTGCCGGCAGAAGAAAGAGAAAGGCAGGGAGAAGGAAAGGTTTATCTCGTTTGCATTCTTCTGAGAGCTAAGCTTGAAACATTCAGGCCTTTTGTTTAAAAAGAAAAAAAAAAGGGACTGAGGTGCATATACCTAGAATTTTTCTCCTCATATTTTAAAAATCAATAGGCCTGTCTTGTTGCTTTGTTTATTCGTTTCACAAATATTGTCACATACCTGCAATATTCTGGGCACTGGAATGCAGCCATGAGAAAACCAGATACAGGATGCTGTCCTCATCGAGCTTACAGTCCAGGGGGGAGATCAAGAGAGAACACATGAATACAGACGACATGGATGAGTGGTGATATATGCCAAGGAAGAAACAGAAAGTGGAGCTATGATGGGGAAAGGAGCCAGTTTTAACCAGGGTGGTCAGGGAGGGCTTCACTGAAGAGGTGACACGAGCAGAACTGAATGAAGTATGAGAACTAGCTATGCAGCTGGCTGGGGAACTCATTCAGAACAGAGGGAACAGCATGTGCAAAAGCCCTGAGGAAGTCTCCTCTATGGTAGTGAACCTGCTGTCACTGGCAATATTCATTCTTTCATACATTCAACAAGTTTTCTGGGCACCTGCCTTGTGGTCCTCAACTTGCTGCTGGGGATACAGTGAGAAAACAAGACAGAGTGTGCATGCCTTTGGGGAACTCTCCATCCAGTGGGGACAAGAAAGGTCAACACACATTACAAAGCAGGGCTCTACTGCTGTGATGGGAGAGGCTTGGGGAGCCGAAAAACACATGAGAGAGCAACATAACCTAGTCACAGGGGTGGGGTGGGGACTGTCAGGAACAGTGTCATCTAAACGGCATCAATAATAATAGTTGCTAAAATTTACTGAGGGTTTACACTTTGCCCTTTTCCAAGAGTTTGACATGTATTAACTCATCTAATCCTCATAACCTTTGAAAGAAATTCAATTTTTTTTTCAAAGATGATGAAGGACATTACATGACTTACCATAGGTCACATGGCAGAAGAGCCTGGAATCAAACCCTTAAAGAGACAGGACATATGATCCACTTCCCCTTCTCCCCTTCCTGCTAAAATGGAGACTTGATGGTAGGAGCTCAAGCAGCCATTTTGGGCCATGAGATAGAAACTGTGTTAATGAAGACAAATATGCCAGATGGAAGGAGCTCAGGTCCCTAAGGATCATGGTGCCTCCATATCAACCCTGGACCTCCCACCCAGGTTCTTTTCTAAGAAAAACAATAATAATAACTTGTTGAATCTCCTGCTATTTGTGGATCTTTGGTACAACAGCTGAACTTGCTTCCTAGTCAATATGGATTTCACTTTAAGAGTATAAAGACATCAAGTACAGAGACACTGAGTAACATGGATCAGATATGTGCTTCAGAAGATGGCCATGGGTGGGGTTAAGAGGCTCCAGAGGGACTTCCCTGATGGCACAGTGGTTGGGAGTCCGCCTGCCAATGCAGGGGACAGGGGTTTGAGCCCTGGTCCAGGAAGCTCCCACATGCCACGGAGCAGCTAAGCCCATGCGCCGAAGCTGCTGAGCCTGAGCTCTAGAGCCCGTGAGCCACAACTACTGGAGCCCATGTGCCTAGAGCCCATGCTCCGCAACAAGAGAAGCCACGGCAATGAGAAGCCCGCGCACTGCAACGAGGAGTAGCCCCCGGTCACCGCAACTGGACAGGACCCACACGCAGCAACAAAGACCCAACACAGCCAAAAATTATAAATAATATAAAAAAAAAAAAAAGAGGCTCCAGAGCCAGCTGGGCTGGATGCAAATCCCAGCTCTGCCTCTCCCCAGTTTTGTGACCAAGCTACTTATCTTCTCTGTACCTTGGTTTCCTCATCTAGAAAATGGGAGTAATATTACCCAATGGGAGAGCTGTTGTGAAGAGTTAGCACACATAAGGGTGCTTAAAATAGCACCTGGTACATATTAGGGAGCCTTAGGCTCTGTGAGTACAGCTGTAGGAAGACACTCCTTACTTGAGCCCTTTGGTCTCCATGAAGAAATAGAAAAGCAGCTGGAACCTCCCTCTCCCAGGAGACACTGGTAGGTACCCGGGAGCCCAGAAAGATGTCTAGAAGCAGCTCCAATCCTTCATTTGCAGTCAGAGGAAATGGGCCACGAAAGAGAACACCCGGATGGGGCAGTAACTCAAGACAATGCCGCAGGGTCCCGGGGGGCTGCATCTGAGTGGGGCGTGGACCAGGCCACGTTGCAGAAGCCACCTCTGCACAGTCCAGCCCAGTAAGCTGTGCCTGGGAGCCCCGCATGGAAACGCGGCAGGAGAAGCACGCTGCCCTTTCCCCCGCCGGGCTCCCTAGAAGATAAGAAGCCCCAGCTTCCTGAGGATGTGCTCTGAACCTTCCCACTGGCTCCTCTGGGCTTGTCAAAATATTTCTTTGTGGAGTCATCCCGTTTTTCCATTAATAAAGGTATTTTTGGGCTCCTGGCAACAATGGGTGAATGTTACAAAAGAGGTCGGGCCTTCCAAGGTAAACAGAGCTCATCCCGGACCCCAGTCAGCCGGCTCTGGGCTGCCAAGTCGGGGGAGTAGTGTCCTTATTCTGGGGCTCCCTGCGCTCTGAGCTGTGATCCAGCCCAGGCTCTGGGGCCATCTGCCTCTGTGGGCAGGACAGAGTCTCACACTAGAGCAGAGGAGCAGTGCCACGGCTATTCAGGATCCCCTGGGATTTCTTAGTGCAGTGCCTGCCACGTCCATCCATCTCCTGGTTCCAGCTGGTCAGTCGGTCAGCACACAGTTGTTGATGTCCTGCTCTGGGTCCAGTACCACACAGACAGAAAAGACATGGTCTCTGGCCTGGAGGAGCACAAGCCTTGCAGAGTGACAGACGTGGAAGCAGGTAGATCCACAGGTGCATGGCAAATGTCTCCCTGGGGACAAGCAAAGGGAAGGGGGAGGGGAGCATACAGCACAGTGATGAAGCCTGTGGGCCCTGGGTTCTAATTCAGCTCCACCACTTACTGACCATGGGGCCTTGGGGCAAGTGACTCAACCTTTCAGTGAGCCGGTTTCCTCATCGGCAAAATGGGGACAGTAATGAAAGTTAATATTAAGAACATGCTCAAAAGAGAACCGTTCACAGTTCAGGGTTAGCTATTAAATCATTGTTGTTAGAGCACCCTAAACGGCCATCAACAGAGGGATGGCCAAAGAAGAGGTGGTGCATGTGTACAACGGAGTACCGCTCGGCCATAAAAAAGAACGAAATAATGCCATTTGCAGCAACATGGATGGACCTAGAGATTATCAAACTAAGTGGAGTAAGTCAGAAAGAGAAAGACAAATACCATATGATATCACTTACATGTAGAATCTGAAATATGACACAAATTAACTTATTTATGAAACAGAAAAAGACTCACAGACATAGAAAACAAACTTATGGTTACCAAAGGGGAAAGGGGTGGGGAGGGATAAATTAGGAGTTTGGGATTAGCAGATACAAACTACGATATATAAAATAGATAAACAACAAGGTTCTACTGTATAGCACAGGGAACTATATTCAATATCCTGTAATAAACCATAATGGAAAAGAATATGAAAAAGAATATGTATATAAATGTATAACTGAATCACTTTGCTGTACACCAGAAACTAACACAACATTGTAAATCAACTATACTTCAATAAAAAATAAATAAATCCAAAAAAAAAAAATCAGTGCTGTTAGGTAACTAAAGCATACTCTGTAAAGGAAGCATTTGCCCTCAAAAATATCTTACCAAGTTTTATAGAAACCTTTCTAAATTTCATTACACTTTATAAATTGTTTACAATTTGTTAAAGTAATCAATATTTGTTGAATGAAGAAATGAATAAGTAAATGGATGGGGGGATGCATGGAGGGATGGATGGATGGACTCAATGTGTCAGTGACAGTATTAGTAATCCATCGCTGCATAATAAATCACCCCAAAATGTAGTGTCTTCAAACAAGAATAAACATTTTTTCTCTCACATAAAGTGAGTGAGAAATTCTAGAGCAGCTTGGTTGGATCTTTTACTGCATTGAAGTCAAGATGTCAGCCAAGACTGTAGTTATCTGAAGGCTTGACTGTGGCTGGAGGATCCAGTTCCAAGGAGGCTCCCTCCCTTGGCTGGCACCTGGGTCCTAGGTGCTGGCAGGAGGCCTCAGTTCCTCCCCACGTGGGCCTCTCCTCAGGCTGCTTGAGCATCCTCTTCGCATGGCAGCTGGCCTCCCTCAGAGTGAGAAAGAGAACCAGGCAGAACCAGAGGCTGTGACCAATCCCGGAAGTCACTTTCATCACTCCCACCACGTCCTGCTCCTCGATGCACATTGCTAAGTCTAGCCCACATTTCAGGGCCAAGGAACAAGGCCCCACCTTTGCCTTTTGAAGGGCAGTGTGTCAGAGAACTCAGATACAGTTGAAAATCACGACAGTGACCAAAGAGATTCCTAAAACAGACCAGAAGGGCTTCAAATACCAGCTTCTACAGACCAAATGAGAATACACTGCAGGAGTCCATTCACATGAAATGCTGGAACAATCCAGACCAATCTGTAGGATGGCAGTCAGAGTAACAGGTGGCTGTGTGGAGGGTGCGGTCAATAGCAAATGGCAACAGGGATGGTCTGTATCTTGACTGGGGGGTTGGTGGTCAACACTGTTTGAACTGTACACTTTAAATGTGCATTTCATTGTACGTAGGTTATGATTTAGTAGAACTGACTTTAAAAAAATACCAGCTTCCTGACTCAGGCAACTAACTGTTCCTACAGTTTCTTTGGTCTAGGTCAGGAGTTGACAAACTATGACCAAATCTGGCCCATTGCCTGTTTTTATAAATAAAGTTTTATTGGAACACAGCCACACACATTTATGTGTGGGTCATCTCTGGCTGCTTTCCTGATAAAATGGTAGAGTGGTTCAACTGGGTTGCAATAGAGATCAGATGGACTGCAAAGCTGAAAATATCAACTATCTGGCCCTTTACAAACAAAGTTCGCTGACCCCAGCTCTAGAGGAAAATTAGAAACTTATACTACTTTAGATACATTCGTTTTCAGGGCCAAATGGATCCAGTTTCCCAATCTTTTTACCCAAAAACTGCCCGGCTCCCATGTGTGCATGGCAACTTCTCCCAGAGGCAGGCAGATGTGGGAAGATCCACGTTCTCCAGAAGATCCCTCAATTTATTCCATTTGGGAACCATCTGATGTTTCTTTAGAAGCTTTTTCTGCAACCCACTCTTTAGTGTCTGGGAGCTCTGCCTGGGCTGGTGAATCAAGAAGATGGTCATCAAGTAGAACCTGGTCTCATGGAGCAGAAGCTGATGACATCACTCCTTGGGGAGTGTTTATATTCCATGGACTATGTTTATCAAAATTCAGCCTTCCTTCCTTCCTTCCTTCCTTCCTTCCCTCCTTCCCTCCTTCCCTCCCTCCCTCCCTCCCTCCCTCCCTCCTTCCTATAAAGACATGCCAATCTGCTGGATTAGTTGTGTGGACCAGGTTCTCTCAAAGTGAGCCCTTTGCATGGTGCTGACTCAGTCTGTAGTCAGGCAGACGGTATACAATTGCACTGTCATCAGCTTTAAGAGCAAAACTCATTAAATACCAAAATGGGAGCAATGAATGGGAGGCTATAGGGAGGATACTGTCTGTCACCCGCCTCTCTTCCCAAACCTGAGAAGTCAGAGCATGGGACGTAGGCGACAGACAATCTCCAGGCCCCAATCCCGACAGACCTTAAACCCTGACCGGGGAGGAGGGTCCTGAGGGTGAGAGGGACCTTATGCCGCGGCCTGCTGGGGGCCTCCTGCCGCAGGAAGACTCCCCCTAAATACCCTCTGGCTTTGCCCCTAGCCCTTAACACCCCTTCCTCTTCCTCTGGAAACAGTGCTGCCATTCTTATTTGGGGATCAAACCTTTCTGACTCGCAGTTCATGCTGATCAGGAAGGACCGAGTCTATCCCAGCTTTGGGGACATGCATGTGACGTGGGTCCTGCTTATCAGCATCCAGAGCGACTGGCTCAGGCCAGTGAGAATCAGCCCCGGGGCTTTAGTTTGAACCAGTAGAGAAGAGAATCTCACCCACACATTTTCTGTCTTTCCTCCTGAGATAGAAGGATGTAAGCCTGGAATTGCTGTCAGCCTGTGCGGTGCATTGCAATCTAGGTAGCAAGATGTCAGAGATGTAAGACCACAGAAGAGGCCAAGACATAGGAAGAGATTACGTGCTGCTGACAACACGTGAGCCTCTGAATCCAGCCACGCCTGAAGCCAGAGGAAATTCGTGTAGCTTCTCCCATATATGAAAACGTTTCTTTTTCAGGTAAGCTACTTTGAATTGGATGTTCTGTCATTCGCAACATCTCCTATTCCATCCATAGGAGTTTGCAGTCTGGAATTGGGGCCTCAGCTGCTGACAGTGGCCACCTTGTGACCCTGAAGGAAAGCAAGGCCAAACCAAGGGAAACACAGAGAAACGAGGCTGGAGCTTTGATCATGCAGCTCCTGAAACCCTCCTTAGCACTAAAGCTCCTGCTAATGAGATGATACACTTCCTTAAGGTTTAAGCCAGTTCGAGTCAGGTTTTGCATTACTTGGGGCCAAAAGTGTGCCCGGTGACACAGTCAGTTTTCTTACGTGTAACACAGAGATGATCACACGTATCTCAAATAGCGTCTGTGAGGAACAGGGACCAGCTGTGTAAAGCTCCAGCCCAGAGCCGACAGACCACGTAGGGACTCAGCAGATGTTTCCTTTGCTTCTGTGACTGATTTTCTTCCCCTCCCTCACAGCTGGCCCCATGCAGGGCAGGCTGGGGGTCTGCCAGGTAGGATGGGACCCTCCCCGTGCAGTGGTCCTTGGCCCCTCAGATGCGATCAAGGGTGACATTTTAAGGGTGAGCCTGGGGACAAGTGGGGCTAGGACTTTACCCAGACCCCCAGTAGTGCATGTCAGTTTACCCACCTTCTGATAAAACAGCCCCCAAATCTCTCTCTGGCAATTCCCCAACCCTCAGTCTATACACTTGGAAGTCTACACACTTGCCTGTGGAGGCAAGATGGCGGGCCCGTGGTGAGGAGATGTCAAAGGATGAGAACTGGTATGCCTAGAAGCAGATCTTAAAAGGACTTTCTCAGGCTTCCCTGGTGGCGCAGTGGTTGAGAGTCCGCCTACCGATGCAGGGGATGCGGGTTCGTGCCCCAGTCCGGGAAGATCCCACATGCCGCGGAGCGGCTGGGCCCGTGAGCCATGGCCGCTGAGCCTGCGCGTCCAGAGCCTGTGCTCCGCAACGGGAGAGGCCGCAGCAGTGAGAGGCCCGCGTACCACAAAAAAAAAAAAAAAAGGACTTTCTCTCTAAAGCTTTTTTTTCCCTACCTTCTGATAAACATCCTGACTCACCATGGCAGTAAAAGCAGTGAAATGGGTGCTATCACGAGAGCTATCCTGAAGCATTTCATTCCAGTTCCCAAATGGAGCTTTATATTGTGTTTGTCATAAATCCACATATTCTCTTCCGGACAACTGGAACTGCAAAGCAGAGCTTGCTTCAACATCTGAGGGCAGGGCACTAGGACCCTCACCCTTCTGTGGACGTCCCATAAAAACACACAAAACCAGTGCCTCCACCAGATCCTGTGCATTGCCACGAGGAAACACTGGGCCACCTGCTAAAGATCTGATTAGAAAGCAAGGGGAGCACATGAGAGAACAACTCAGCAAAGTGGTCTTTACAGTGCTAAGCACAGTTGTTATTCTTGGGGATGGTGCCACAGATGCCGTCAGAAACTGGATTCTCCAAGACACAGATATTGTGATATTGAGGTTCTCGGGAATCAAAGAGAAATGTTAGCCCATGCCCCATGTGCCATCTGAAAAAATGCAATCTGGTGTGGTCACCAATACAGTGAAATAATCACAAAATGTCTTTTCATATACACATGAAAGAGAGATGGGGGAAGAAAAAGAAAGAGAGGGAGGGAGGGAGAGAGGGAAGGAAAAAGAGAGGAAGAAAGGAAGGAAGAAGGGAGGGAAGGAGGGAGGGAGGACGGGTATCATGTGACCAGGGCCTAAACCAATCAGCACATGGAACTCCCCTGACCACTATGATTGGTTCAGGGATGAGCACGTGACCAAGTCAGGGCCAGTGTTTACACAAAAGGCCTTCAACCCGGCTTTGGACAGACTCACTCTTTCCTGTTGGAAATGAAGGTGGAGGGAGGTGACCAACGTCGCAACAGAAGGGGCAAAAGCTGGAGTAGAGTCAGTGTGCTGAAAGCAGAGCCAAGAGAGTGAGAGAGAAACCAAATCCCAGTGACAAGGCTGGAACCCCTGAGTCCACCTGAGCCTGAAGTCCACCCCTGGACTTTTCAATAAGAAACTTCTTTTTACTTAAATCAGTTTGTAAGGTTGCCTGTGGGTTAAATTTGAATTTCAGATAAACAACGATTAATAAATTTTTAGCATATGTATGCCCTATGCAATATTTCGGACAACCTTATGCTAAAAAAGTATTTGTTGTTTATCTAAAATTTAAATTTAACTGGGAGTCCTATCTTTTATCTGGCAACCTTACCAGCTTGGGCCAGGTTTCAGATCACTGGTACCCAAGGGTGTCTTAACTGATGATCAGCCCCACACCCTTCCACAAGGGCACCGAGGTGCCCACTGGCCCCAACTCCCTCCACAGACCAGCCCCAAGGCCCAACAGCAGGAATTTGCACTATGTGATTTCTCACAAGGACACCACCCCTGGAAGTAAAGACCCATTGCCAACGTCCTGTTCAGAAATGCCTCCTATGGTTCAGGGCTCTCCCGGCATCCTCTTGCCTCCTCCCCAGGGCATTAGTCTAGGAGGTAAGCAAACTACAGCCCGCATTTTTTTTTTTTTTTGCGGTACGCGCGCGGGCCTCTCACCGTTGCGGCCTCTCCCTTTGCGGAACACAGGCTCCAGACGCGCAGGCTCAGCGGCCATGGCTCACGGGCCCAGCCGCTCCGCGGCATGTGGGGTCTTCCCGGACCGGGTCACGAACCCGTCTGCCCTGCATCGGCAGGCGGACTCTCAACCACTGCGCCACCAGGGAAGCCCTACAATCCGCATTTTATAAATGAGTAAACTGAGACTCAAAGGTTTTGTGCTTCACATGGGGTCAGCCATGTTTCTTACCAAGCCTGGTTCCAGGAATTACTCTTCTCAGCAGGAGCTAGGGAGGGAGCTGCTCCCCGAGGGTCTTTTGGAGGGAGCCTCGTGGCCGCTCTCTGGACAGAGGCAGGAGGCCTGGGGTGTCTGAGTCACTCTGGCTGGGATCACAGAAAACCCAGTGGCTTCCCTCCCTGAGGGGTTTCAAGGGCCTGGGCGCAGGGTAAGAGAAGGGACATCATGCTGACCCCAGACAGCCAGGAG
>NW_020173687.1:9982214-10006603 GCF_003031525.2 Neophocaena asiaeorientalis asiaeorientalis | reverse complement strand
GCCCCCGGGCCCCCGCGGGGGGGGTGGGGTCCTCCGACTTCCAGTCTCCTCGGCGGTTCCCAGGCCCCTCTCCTCAAGGGATCCTCATTTTCAACTACGGTTTTGCTTCTTTTTTTTACTTTCTTTTCTTCTCTCTGTTGTTACCACTTTATAAATAAATAAATAAAGCAAACCAACAAAGCAAACATCTGGAAAGCTTTGTGGAAAATGGCATCTTGCTCCGACGACCCACCCTCCCCGGAGTCAGAATGCAAATGCCCGCGAGATCCACAAGTGGCCCCCAAATGCTCTCAGAGGTGAGACGCAGGCCCCTCTGTTCTCTTACCAAAGCCCTGTCTTCGCCTGGGGTCATGTCCTTCCGAAATCACCACCACCTCCAAGGAGGTGGTTCCCAACTCCCTGCCCTGAACAAGTGCCCCACAGGCTCATGGGCCTCCGTGCACTATGCCCAGCACATCCCCAATCCCATCCCATCCATTTCCTCCCACTTGGGTCTCTCTTTTCCACTTGGGCAGTCACTGCTCCACCTTGGACTTACATCTCATTCCTGACCCATCACAAAAGCCTCTTCTCCCCTTGCATCACCTCTTCTGCTTCACTCCAGCCAACCCCTCTCCCACCACCACTGCCAAGGGTATCTTCCCAAAGAACAGTTTGGATAATAATATCACTCCCCTGCTCAACAACCCTCTATGGCTCCCCATTGCCTCCTGAAATCAATACCAGCTTCCTCACTATGGTGTTAAACCTTCCTGTGGTGGATGTCTGCTGTTTTGGTTTTCCATCATTCCTTTTCTCTTCTCTTGACAACTTCCCTCTGGGTTTTCTTGGGGGAAGAGGGAGGAGTCACACATCCCCCCCTTTGAGTCCATGTGGTTTGGGGGCTGCCTTCAGTCTCACATCCAGGAGGGGGTTGTGTGACCCAGGCTGGGCATGTGCCACGTTCCCCTGAACAAAGGAGTTGGTTCAGGGTTGGCCGTGTGAGCCAGGTCAGGCCAACCACAGTCAACACCAGGTTTCTGGCTGGAACTGCTGAGAAAGAAGGGCTCTCTCTGTCTCTGTCTCTTTCTGTCTCTCTGTTGGTGTTGCCAGGCAGGCCAGAAACTGCTGAGGGCCATCTTACCACCACAAGGGGAGAGCCAACTCAGGAGAAAACAGAGCTGTGAGATCAAGAAAAAAGTGGTCTTTAAAATATCTTAAAGTCCCTGGATACACCTGTGCCGGAAGCCAATGCTACCCACTCACTACATCCCTCTTTTTTTTTAAGTTTGAACTAGTTTGACGTGAGTTTCTGTCACTGGCAACTAAGCAATATGGTTTCAGCTTCCTTTCTAGCTGTACTCCCACTATTTCCCTACATGTCTTTATACTTCTGAGAAAATGGCATCGTGAACAGTTAGTGGAATGCACTCCACCTTCCAGCCTCTCTGTCTTTAGTCCTGCTGTTTCCTTGGCTTGAAGTGCCCTCCTAACATCACTGTCTACCAAAACACTAATTCTTCTTTAAGGCGTTTCTCAAGCAAGCTTGCAATCCATGAGAATGTCATAGCTGTCATTGCCTCGCTTTCTGTCCCTGTAGTGCTCTCAAAGAACTTATCACCCATCCCTGAATTCCAGTCATTTGTATACCTCCTATTCCTTCTCAGAGACAGGGACTTAGATGATAAGAAGACATCTTCATTCAGCTCTAAGCACAATGCATGGCACAGAACAGAAGCCCAGGAAAGCATCTTTGCCCTCAAGGCCACCAGGTGGAGCGTCACAAGACTCACTCACCTGGAGCCTTGATTTTGTGGCAGGTGGTCTGCCTGCCCCACATCTGCTATCACACACTTTCGTACCGGTACCCCCATTTTCCTCTGGGGAACCATTCCATCTCCATTCCTATTCTTGTGGCTTAGGTGGAGCTCAGCCCACCTCTCTCTGGCTCCAATAATGACATGTGGCCCAGAGCTGGCCAAGCAGGTCATCTCACACTTCCAGCCACAGTGATTGTCTCAGGGTTGGATGAGGGACCGACCAATGAGATTCAAACCTAGAACTTCTGCTGGAGCTAATGAGAAGGAGCCGCTCTGTGGACTGGGATTGGAAAACTAGTGGGATGTGAGCCTAGGTTCCTGGGGCCACCAGTAGGAGAGGTTCTGCCTGGAAAGAAGCAAACACCAAACCAAATAAAGCCAGGCAATAGAGGCAGATACCTGATATCAACTTCATCCTAGATCCAACCATGCCTGAAGCTGACACTGCTCTGTACTTCTTAGGTACATGAGTCAATAAATTCCCAATGAATCGGGCTTCTGTTGCTTGCAACCATGAGTCTCAGCTGATACAAGTTCCACATCCTTCTCTCCATCATAATGCCTAATCCAGAACACAAGTGGTCCATAAATATTTAGTCACTGATTAACTGAGGGCAGGACACATTCTCTGCCTTGTCACTATCCCCTCTCCCTCCACTCCACATCCCCTACTGTTAATCTAACTAAGATCTATCCATCTTTCAAGTTTCAGTTTAACTAGGACTCCTAGAAAGGCCTTTCCTAATACTCTCAGAAAAAAAAATTATGCCTCCCCATAATTCGGAACAGGCAGGAACCAGAAGACTCAAGAGACTCCCTGAGTCTCTACTGGGCCTCATAACACCCAGGCTTTTCCTTCATAAGACTTCTTACAGTCGGCGATTCCTAATTGTTGGCGAAAGTAGATTCTTCTTCTACGTTCATTTCCCCTCCAAACTGCAAACTCCATCAGGTGAGACACTGTCTCTTTTACCACTGCATCCCCAGAGCCTACATGGAGACTAGCACAGAGTAGGTGCCCAGTAAATGGTCACTGAATTAATAAATGCATTGATACCACTCCGAAATCAATTAAAAGATTATGTGACCCATGTTTCTCAATTTGAATAAAGATGCTGGAACCACATACCCTATTTGCACCTGGTCCATTGAAGGAGGGTTCCAGGGAGAACCAGGCTGGGGAAGGCTTGGAGGGAAATTGCCTCTTTGTGCAACTCCACTGGGGTTTTAGCATCTTGAACTTGATCAGAAAGCCCAACACAATTTGTGGTTCATTACTAGGGACCCTAGCCACGCCCTGAAGCAAATGTCAAATTTCACACATTTAATGAACTCCATACTTGAAATATGTGGCCTGTAAAATCTGATTTACACTGCTATTAAAATCCATGGTGCCTAAAAAGGAACGTGAAAAGTATATATTTGTGCTTAGAGAAGGGCCTTTTTCTTCCCCCCCGAGGCATTAATTCACTCCAAGGTGCATAAACGTTCCCTAAAGCTTTATTTCAATTGCAATATTTCTTTCAGCACCTCAAATTTAGTTACCAACTTTTGAGAAGAGTGGTTGTGTTAGGTCACACACGAGTGGAAAAGTGTCACCATGTAATCGTCAGCTCTCGCAAAGGTAAGCGGAGTTGACAGCTGAGGTGGGGACAGCCCCCAACCTGCACAGCCAAGCTTACTTGGCACCATCATTAAAACGTGCCTTACATCAACATCGGCGCAGCCATCATGCCTGGCAAGGTGAAATTTTTTTTCATTTCAGCCCAAATCCTTACTTACTGGATGCTACCACCTGGTGTTTCTTTCTTCTCCAGGTTTGCCACCGGCTTTGGCACATTTTAGGTAAGTTTCATACCTGGGGCGTCTGAGCTATGTGGCAGGTCACAGACGGCCTCCCTCTGGGGGTGCTCCATGGAGCAATGAGGACACGACTTTTATGGCCACTTCCGGACAGAAAAGGACACCCTGACTCCTACCCCCCACCTTTTAAGCTTCACTGGTTCAAAGAAATCCGTCCAACAAATAGAGATAAAGCACTGCTGCCCTGCTGGGGTCAGCCAACTGCCACCCCGCTCTTTCGGGAGAGCAGGGGTCAAATCTGATTGGCCGTCCTCCATTCCCCTCTCGCCAGTGACTGGTTTAGGGGTGGGCGTGTATCCCAGTACTGGCCAATGAGATGTAAGAGGGACTTCCACGAGACGTTTCAAAGCTGATCAAAACAGATGGCCGAGGAGAGTGTGTCCCGATTTTTCTAAAGTTCCACCAGAGATTCTGAGAGTCACCCTGGTGTGGAACTCAGTGCCTTCATTTCAGAGTAGGAACTGAAGCCTGGAGAGGGAACGTCTTGATCAGGGAGTTCAGTGTCAAAGCCAATATTGTTATTGTAATAGACACAGTTATGCTTTGACCACCAAGCATCCATTTGCCTTTTCTTCTTAGGGAAACAAAAACAATCCCCTTGAAAAATTACCTCTTCCCCAGGGCAGACGATCTGGAAGAACTGTAAGTCAAAATACCCGGCTATGTGACCCAAGCTGGATTCACGAGATTCTCCCACCAGGACTTTGACTGTGTAGTGATACGCAGTGGGGTTGGGTGGGGTAGATTTAAAAAGCTGGAGGTGATAAAACAAGCTGCAGGAACTTGACTGGAGGTGGATTAGCTCCTGCCACCTGCATTCCCAGCATATCCTGGTTCCTGCCTGTTCCAAGCCCAAGTTCCAGTCTGAGTCACTCTGCATCCTGGCAATAAATTCTCCCTCCCCGATTCTTGGCTTAGCTTTGCCAGTGCTGATTTTGGTTGCGTGCAAACGTGGAGCTGTGACTGATACAGAACGGCTTCATGTGTTCGTGCACCATGCCGGGCATTTCACATATATCAATACATTTATTTCTCCCAACAAGTATTATCAATTAGGGACTGGGCACACGCATACTCAGACACATACTCATTTCACAGATGAAAAACCTCAGGTTCAGGGTGCATTATTTGTCCAGCATTTCATAATTAATAAGCTAATAAGCCAGGTCTGGAATATAAGTGTACCTTGCGTTCCTTATCTGTCAAATGAGTTTAATGCCACTTAAACCACACGGTTACTGTGAGGACTCAACAAGACAATACAGGTGGAAGACACAGCATACACACTCCCATTTGGAAGCCATGTAGCTCTTAGAAGTCCTTCTTGAGAGGCATTTCCTGGGTCCAGTGGAGATTCTCTCAAGAATTAAGAGAGCTTTCTCATGGGTTGATCCAGCCTCCAAAAGCCACAACCCTGGACTTGGAGAATGAAATCAGTCATACTTGGGGCAAGCAATGTGGTCTGGGGCATGAGCCACATCCTTGACATCTCTGGTGATGGGAATCCCAGCAGGTCCACTGTCTAAGCTGGCCTGGAAAGTTCAGAAAGCACCAAGTTCTGGCATGGAGACAGGCCCAGGGAGGTAAATGGATGCCTTCCTGCTAGACAACAATACTCACTTCCTGCCACTCATCATCAGCACTGGCCACCACTGCTCTTCTTTCTCTTCCTCGATATGCTGAACACTTCCTGCCACAGGGCATTTGCACGTGCTATTTCCTCTGCCTCAAACACTCTTTTTTCATATCTATGAATGCTGGTTCCCCTCACCTTTCAGGTTTAAGCTCCAAATTCACCTATTCCAGGACACTGTCCCTGGCTACCAAGTCTAAAATAGCCACACACACTCCTCACCCCTATCCCACTCCAGTCTCCCTAATGGCATCCTGATTTATCACTGTGAAATGCAATTACCTTATTTGTTCACTTCACTTATTCACTCCACAGTTATTGAACACTCATCACGTGCCACCTTTTTCTAAGTACCCAGAACAGCAAATAAGTCAAAGAGCATACATTCCACCGGACGATACTGAAAATAACGCTCCAATAGCACTAAGTGCCGAGGACAAATACAGCAGGGTAAGGGGCTAGAGGATGACAGGGCTGTAACGTTAGTGGGGCAGTCAGGTAAGGCCTCTCTGAGAAGGGACATCTGAGCAAAGACCTACATGATGCCTGTTTGTTTCTCCATCTAAGACAGAAGGCACTTCAGAGAGCAGGCGCCATGGATGTCACATCCTCAGTGCCTAGAAGCTGCCTGGCTCCCAGTAGGTGCTCGTGGATGTTGAACGGTGCCTCCAGACAGCCCAGGGGCTCTCTTCCTCAGGGACAATATCCCTGCAATGACTCATGACTCGAGGCCTCTACCCCATCCCAGGGCTGACTCTGCTCATAATTAGAAGGTGGGAACAACCACAACGACAGCAGCTAGAAAATGTGGCAATTCCCTGGGAACTGCTATGTCAGGAACGGAGGTAAGGAGGGTCCTTGGGAATGATGAGAGTCAAGATAAACAGAGCGTTCGTCATCTTCACTGACATTTCTCAACCTCTCATGACATACCATAAAGGAATGCAGCTTGCTGGACAGACTCAGGCTGTTGCTTTTGCTGGGAGCCTTGAAGTTGAGGGTTAAAGCGGATTATAGCTCCAAAAAAGCAGCTGCCTCTAAGACCACAGACCTGGGTTCCAATCCTCGCCCCACCTCTTACCTAGGAGCTGTGTCACCTTGAGCCAGTCACTGTATCTCTTAAAACCTTACCAGTAGAAAAGATAACGACCGTCTCCCCCTCTTCAAAAACATTCTGTATGTGAAGCACTGTGCATAAAACCAGAGCTGCTGTTGAACCAAGACCCCACATACCAGACTAAGAAATGATCTGATGCAAATGAGAACCACAACGAGATAGCACAACGCACCCACCAGAGGGGCTAGTATGAGAAATACCGACAGCAAAGAGAATGAATTGACAAGCTACAGATGGGGGGGAAATTTTTGCAAATCACGTATTCAACAACATACTTCTATATGTTATAGGAACATACAAGGAACTCTCAGAATTCAACGGTAAGAAAACAATCTAAGTTAAATGGGGGGCAGGGGGAGGGGGTGGGACATGAACACCTCACCAAAGAAGACATGTGGGTGGCAACCAAGCACATGAAAAGATGTTCAATGTCATCGACAATTAGAAACATACAATTAAAGATCATGAAGAGAGATCACTGCACATCTGTTAGAATGGCTAAAACAAAAGGACTGACAATGCCAAGTGCTGCCAAGGACGTGGAGCGACTGAAACGCTCGCGTGCTACTGCCGTGGAATGCAGAAACAGTGCAGCCGCTCTAGACACACTTTGGCAGGGTTTGTCTTTTAACAGACTTATTAAGATATGTTATATACTATAAAATTCACCCGTATGTGGTGTGTA
The DNA here is from genome assembly GCF_003031525.2 of Neophocaena asiaeorientalis asiaeorientalis. Taxonomy (NCBI): domain Eukaryota; kingdom Metazoa; phylum Chordata; class Mammalia; order Artiodactyla; family Phocoenidae; genus Neophocaena; species Neophocaena asiaeorientalis. The sequence goes on along the minus strand of NW_020173687.1, from coordinate 9,999,506 downwards.
ATTGTGTTTTAGTGTGTATACAGTTGTGTAACCATCATCACAAGCTAATTTTAGAACTTTTTCATCATCCCCAAAAGAAACCCCCTACCCATCTGAAGTCACACCCATCCTCTGACCTTCCCCAGCCCTAGGCAACCAGTAATCTACTTTCTGTCTCTATAGATTTGCCTCTTATGAACTTTTCATATAAATATGTAATCATACAACATGTGGCCTATAGGGACCGGTTTACTTCACTCAGCATAATTTCAAGGTCCATCCATGCTGTAGCATGTGTCAGTACTTCATTCCTTTTCATGGCTGGACAACATTCCACAGTTTGGATAGACCACGTTTTGTTTATCCGTTGAGCAGTTGTTTGCACTTTTTGGCAATTGCAAATAGTGTTATGAATATTTGTGTTGCTATGTGACCCTGCTTCACCCTCAGTCTCTCTCAATGATGCTTTTCTCATCTGCAAAATGAAGATGATAACACCTCATAATCACAGAATGAGGGGCAGGTGGGAAAGCACTTTGCAACCGTAAAATGCCATGACACAGCAAAGCCCACTTTTTCAAGTCAGGTTCCTGAATCTTCCAGAATCCACTCTTAAAACTCAATGACCACAACATTGTAAATCAACTACATTTCAATAAAAATTTTAAAAAAAGAAAATTTCAATGACTTAATGCCACCGAACCGTATACTTTAAAATGGTACACTTTGTGTATATTTTACCAGAATAAGAAAACAAACTCAAAGTCACCACGGGCCAGGTCCTGGGCTGGCTGAGGACAAAACCGGAAGTCAGTTCCTCCCAAGCCACCTCTCCACATCCCCTAAGAGCAAAGCCAGTGAGGAAGCACCACCCACGTGGGCTCCAGTCACCCCCTCCCCCTTCACTTCTCTCAAGCCTCTTGGTTTATTTTTTCAAACTCAAGCAGATTTTGCCTTCTGCTCTATTCATGAATTTGTTTTCATGTGAAAAAAATGTGTTAAATGATTTGCCAATTCAATGACTGCCTGCCTCTCATTCTCCATCCCAAATTGCGGAGTCAGTGGAGTTTGAGGGACGTCCTCTTTCTCCTTTGGCTACATCTACCCCCAGCCCTGAAGGGGTGTAAGCCCCAGGTAGGGATGCCCAGGCCAATCCAGCATAAGGTGGGCAGGTTCGTGTCCCACGCGGGGAACAGGAGCCACTCAGAGCAGGGCAATTTAAAGGGGAAGCACCTGCAAAGCCAAGGAGAGGCGAGCAGAGTCAAGGTCGGGTATTGCCTCTGTGCCCAAACTCTGAACTCTTTTAAGGACTCTATCCAGACGGGTGACCCCAGCGTTCGGAAAAAACATGCACGTGAACCCATCTCTATGAAGGACTTCGAGCGTCGGGGAGACGGCCTCCCTCCATCTGCAGCCCGCCCTCCCTCGGAGGTCTCAAGGGATGACAACAGCTGTGCCACGAGCCCCGTTGCTGGCTCTCACAGGTGGTGTTCCCAGTCCTAAAAACAGGCAGGGGACTGAAGCTCAGAGACTCTAAGGAATCGGCCCCATATCACTCAGTAGGTGTGGGACTGGGTATTCAAACCAAGTCTGTCTCGATTCCAGCTGGGGCCGTGGCACGGCGCCCTCTGCTGCCTCCCCCTACCCCCCGCCAAATTCCAGCCCGTCTCCTAAAATGTCATTGCATTCATTTCTACTCCCACCCACCATTAGGCCCAGAAGAAAGGTAGTGCATTCTCTTAGCGTCTCCCTTAAGTATGAAGCCATTTTAGAGCAAAAGTCTCCACGTCTGCATCAGGCAGCCTGGCTAGCGGGACTTTTTCTGGCCTGATTTTCTCTAATTCTGGTGGTGATGAGCTAATAAAATTATGCTAAGTTTTGTGCATAGCGAGTAGCATCTTACATGCTAATTACCGGCCACGTCTTTGAAGAATTCCTGTGCGATTTCCAGGGTAATCAACTCACCTCTTTCCTTGGATCTGATTAGTAGTTTGGGCAAACTGGAGCCCCCAGCCCCGGCCCCACTCGAAATCAGCAGGGCTCTGGATGTCGTTAGCTACTCCAATTGCCTTCTAAAAAATCTGTTTCACATAAAAGGACAAATGAGAATGAGTATTTGCCCATCTTTAAGACACTAACTACATTCTTTTCCACAGCCTGTTCTCGTTATTATTTCTCTCTTCAGGAGGAATTTGAACACAGCCTGGGTTCCCGCACGCAGTTCATGACTGCAAAGCGCTTCCTCTTCGAAATCCGACCCAAGTGGGCATATTCTGGAAATGTGGCAGCTTCGAAGAACGTGACCCAGTTCATTCTTCTCTACTGGTTCTCCCTCCAGACTCACCTTCTAAGTCGGAGGTGGCCGGCTTTCCAGGGCTCGCCCAAGAACAATCACCTCTGCCCACTGTGCCCCAGGCAGGGCTGAACAGAGACCCTTTGTAGTATTTGCTGGAAAAGCAAGAAGAAACTTCATCCAAGGACCGCCTTCTTCTCCTCTTTATATAATAGTTAGTGTCGTTTATGCCAATAAAGTCACGCAGAAATACTGGGCATGGCAGTGGGTTGATTCCAATGGGAGGGGTCTCGCCTCAACCCCCTTGGAACACAGAGGTGGAAACAAAGACAGGAAGGGATGGGTCAGTGAGTAGCAGGGAGAGAGTGAACTGGGGCCCCTTGGACAGAGTTCAGGTTCTGACATAGTTCGTGGGCCAACTTCAATAATGCTCGTTTGGTTCTCATACAGCACTCAGTCTGAATGCCATGACTGCAGGACCTACCTGCCTCCCCGCCCCGCCCTCACCTCCTCCAACCTCCCTCTTGGTCTCAGCACTCTGGCGATGTGCCCACCTTTCTGCTCCTCCGACATGCCCCAGCCTTTCCAACCCCAGGGCCTTTGCATACCCTGCTGCCCATACACCATTTCCCGCAGAGCTTCCCACAGTTCCCTTCCTCTTATCCTTCAGGCTTCTGCTCCAGTGGTCCATCCCAAAGGGCCCTTCTCTGACCCCCATCACTTCCTCTATCCATACTTTAACCATATAATCACTCTCTTCTTCTCCCTCTCCCTGCTTTCTTCAGAGGACATTACAGTCTGTATCTGTACGTCCACTGTCTCTCCCCCACACAAGAAGATAATCACTATGAAGGGCAGGAACTGTCCCTCTCGCTCTCCACTGCTGCTTCCTGCCCGAAGAACAGTACCCAACACATAGTAGGTGCTCAGTAAATATTTAGTGAATGAATGAATGAATACATCAGCATATTCCACACAACTCCCATCCCTCTTTCTGGATTCTGCAACCTTCCTTGAAGAAAAAAAAAAATTTTCCTGGGCTTATCTGGACCCAATAAAAGAAAAAATGTTCTTCTCTTAAATCTCTTGAAAATGAACAGCAGAGGCTTAGGAACACGAAGTTCTCAGTGTAAGCAAACAGAACCTGCAGGCTGAGTTCTAAGAAATGAGACCTGGCTGGTCACCGAGCATAGGGTGTGGGGCTGGTGACTTCACATATGATTCAGTTATCCTCAAATTTTAAGGGGAATCCATTTCAAAATCAAAACCTCAATAGGGAAAGTGGAGGGTGGCTTTGCTTTGGCATTCTTACGAGAAGGCAGGCCTTCTGAAAAGATGCTACGTTGTAGATAACTCATCCACAAAAGGGGGAGCAGGAGGGAAGGGGAGAAACCCCAGGATCGGGCATACTTCTCTGCTAAGGCTTCAGATGAAAACCGATCCGGGAGTGCGTGATCCTCCAAAAATCTGCCAGCCCCCAAAGTACTTAAGTTATCCCTCCAACCACAGCCACATGGAGAACGAAATTAAATCCCACGGAAAGATTTGACTTTTTTTTTTTTTTAACATTATGCAATGTTTGGATGAAAAAGGGGGGGGGGATATCAGAAGAAGAAGAAGAAGAAAAAAAACTCATCGTTTTCCCAGAGTTTAGCAAAGCTATTTCTAGCTTTTAACGATACATTTCACCATCACTTCAAGGGTAGTTTTGAGAGGCGCAAAGGAGGGACTGTTCTGTTATGTAACCCATTTAAAGTAGGAAATTAGCAAGTCCTGAATGAATTCTGTTACTGTGCTCCAACTTGTGGAAAGTTTGGAGCGACTACAGTTCTATTTTGAGGTGAGCAAATCCATCATTTACAGATCAGCTCACAAATACTGCAGGGTGTCATGCCACCCTGAGAAGTTTAATAACAAAAACAGTTAAAGTACTTGAGGTGTTGGGACATTTCGTCTCTAAACCTCATGAGCCTGAAGAGTGCGGAGGGCAAGGATCCCCAGTTGCCAATTATTCAAAAATGCAAATATCTGAGATCAAATAAATATTCATCTCACCCCCGGCCCCATCTTTTTTTCTTTTTTTTCCCCAAGCTAAGTCCAGCAAAATAGTCTGGTCAACAACATAAAAAGAAATGTCTGTTTTTAACGGAGCCGTTGGCCATGAAATAAATTCTGAAGCTATGAAAGCAGCGTCTTGAAACATAGCAGTTAGGTATGCTGGGCCCGCCAGGCTGGAGAAAACAGGAAACAGAAATGTCTTTTGATCCTCAAGTTCCCCCTAGTGGCTCGGATGGAGGAGTGTCTGCACATTCGTGGAATTTCACAGCAGGTAAAAGCGGTCTGAAGACTTTACATCGACGGCACGCGGCTAAGGAAAAGTACTGCCCTCTGCTCTTGAGCGCAGGCATCCTCCACGTGCCCGGGGAGCCGCTCTTGACTGAGGCACAGCTAATGTACAATCTCCTCTCGACTCCATAAACTGAGAATGGCCCTCTCAGCGGAGAGCCAGGGAGAGGAAGCCAGGAGCCCGCACTGCAAAGAGCTGCTAATTAAAACATTTGGCCAGTTGGATGTATAATCAGCTTCTTGAGACGAGTTTACAGCTGCTGGGCTCCTTTGGAAACGAAGACAGACTCTTACAAACGGCAAAACTGACGCTTGCAGATTGCATGTGGGTTTCTCAACCTCAACACTTTTGACGTCGGTTTGAATGATCCTCGGCCGCGGGGCTGCCCTGTGCAGTCTTCATTAGGTGCCAGCAGACCGCCACCCCTCCAAGTTGCGAGAACCAAGTGACTTCAGACATTGCGCCATGTCCCCTGCAGGCCACAGTCACCTCTGGCTGAGAATCACCGGATTAGATGAATAAAATACCATGTCCTCGGTATCCTATACAATAGATTAAAAACCTCTTTTCCCTAAAATTTAAGTGACTGGGTTCCTAAATCTTCTATCACTTGATTATAAAAAAAAAAAAAATCTATACAAAGCAATCAAAGACTGGGTGTATAAATACAAAATGAATCATAAAATATGTTTGCTTCTTTTATATAGATCACTTTTTGAAATTCTAACATATCTGGAATAGACAACAGTACAGAATAATAAATAATGCATGGGTTTGGGGGTTTTTTTTGCTGAAATTAAAATATTCTTTACCTGGAGAAAAAGCTATTTACATTTTATGTACCATGAGATACATACAACATAGCATTATAATAACAAGCTCTCATTTTGACACCAGAGTTTCACGTCCCTGCACAAATTAAAATGCTCCCCAAAGGCATAAAGTACACAAGCTTTATTGGGCAACAGCAATGGGCCACGCTGGCAGACAATGAAAGGAGAACGCTCAGAATCTCGCAGGATCACAGGTGTGTCATCACAGGATCAAGAATTTAAATCATCTGGAGCTCCTGCTCTGTACTATCACTTCCCTCTCATCAAAAAACGCTGTCCCGGTGAGTATTTGCCATGAGGATTACAGCTAATCTACTAATGAGGACGTCAGAGTCCCAGAGGAATTCACGGTCAGCCCCATGGCAACAAAATAATAAATGAGCCACAATTTTTGTTTTTTTTTTGCAAATACCACGCCCCCTCCCCACCTGCCCCCCCCAGCAAACACACTATGCACTGACATCGCCCAGCGACACCAACAGACTGTGTCTCCAACCATACTGTGATGGAGAAGACAGATTCCCAGGAACGCCTGCGCTGGTGTGAGAAGATGCTGAGCATCTCCAACTGCAGTGCTGCTCGCGTGCTTATCGGTTCCATCCAAGAGCATAATAGATATATTTTTCCAAGACACAATGGACTTAATTAATGGAACTATTTCCTAAGACATATATATAAACGACCAAATAAAAAGCTTTATGTTAAAAGAAGGGGGGAGAAATAAAGTCTGTTGTCTTTGCAAAGCTCCTTGTGTATTTCTTAATGAAAAACAAAACTGTGAGTGATAGGATTTTAACGCAGTGAAAACCAAGTATGTCTTCAAAACACTGGAGGTGACATCACATACTCACACATACACACGTTGCAAACACACCAAAAAGATCCAAGATAAAAATGGCTGATAGGTGTTGGCCTTGAGTAAGATGGAGCAGAAGAACACGTAGGCCCCATCTGCAATTCTGGCGCAGGTTTAAAATGCTGCCCCATAAAGGCGCAAGGGCATTCCTATCCCCACCCCGGGAAAAATAAAACAAAGCATAAAAGCAAAAGTCTAGAGACAGAAAAACAGGCATGATCGTGTCAATTTCCAAGGAGCACGAAAGCCCAAAATACATTCAAAAGTACTGTCACAGGGCTTCCCTGGTGGCGCAGTGGTTGAGAGTCCGTCCGCCTGCCGATGCAGGGGACGCGGGTTCGTGCCCTGGTCCGGGAAGATCCCACATGCCGCGGAGCGGCTGGGCCCGTGAGCCATGGCCACTGAGCCTGCGCGTCCGGAGCCTGTGCTCCACGACGGGAGAGGCCACAACAGTGAGAGGCCCGCCTACCGCAAAAAACAAAAAACAAAAAAAAACTGTCAGCATAACCTAAATTTTCAGTGGAAAACATACGGAGGAAAGGGTAAGCAGATGTTGGTATTTAAGATCACTGCTACGAAAAAGGGCTTCACTTAAGGGAAGCGAGTCTGGGATCTGGCTATAATAAAGCTGAAAGTGGGAGGAAGCCCAGCTCTGGGCCTCCCAGCTCCAGGTGGCTGTAAACAGATGGTCTGCTCCAATCTCAAGATGCTCCCAGGGATGCCCTTCGTCGCTTTAGGGTGGAGTCCTCCGCCCCAAGCAGCCCAAGTAAGTGCAGCCGGTCTCACGGAGCACCGTAAGCAACACACACACGCGTGTGCACACGGAGCACCGTGAGCAACACACACACGCGTGTACACACTCTCCAATTAGCACTGAAACGGGCAGATGCAAGAGATCACTCAAGATGGAGACACTTGTCTGGTCATTTTCCTAGAGAAAGGGAGGGGAAGAGACACCAAACAGATTCCTCGCTTTCCCACACACACAACCATCACCAAAAAATATAATAAAAAGAATCATCAAATAATAAAATTAAGTTACTCCGACAGAAATACCTAACGTTGTCAAAGCGCAGGGGGTGGTGTAACTTTCACTTTGAGGGAAGTGTTTAAACAGCGCTGATGGTGTGCCAGGGGCCTCTGGCTGCCGGAGACTTGGGGCCACTGAGTTCCAAGGCGAGGGGACCTCCAAGGTGTCAACGGTGTTTCCCAAGTTCCTTCCAGACTGGTGAACGGAATCCTTATGCTTTTTAGGAATTCAGCAGTTTCCTTAAAATGGCTTGGATTTCTTGTCTGTGTCTTTGTCTTCTCCCCACAGCTAAGCTCACACGGGAAGTGCCTGTGTACGCAGATCCTCTGGTGGGATTATGGGCTGATGTGCGCACGTCAGGATCGTGTACACTCAGCTGACTCGTGGCTCCCGCCACGTGGGTCTCCAGAGTTTGAGAAGCACACGTGTGTTTTCCTAGACACTCCGGACCCCGGAAGGTGGTGGGAGCAGGCTGCCCCCTGGCAGGGTGGCTCTCCAACACGGTCACGGTCCCCACTTGCATTTCAGTCCCTCTCACCCTTGGCCGCCTCCACCAGGGTACGGTCGAAAGGCAGAACGAAGGGGTCTGTTGACGGCACAAACGCACCTGCGACCTCCAGGCACAGCTTCTTCTGCTCCTCTGGGACGCTTTCTCCCTCCCAGATGCCAAGCAAGAGTTTAGGTGTTGACTTTCAAAGTCAACCCAAGCACCTCGATCAAAACTGGGAATTAAGGAAAAGACCAAAGAGACTATCTTCCTTCCTTGTCACTGCTGGAAACATCTAAAAATTTCCATGAGACCTACCTGTAGGAGCCATCACCTGTCTGTGAACAAGGTCAAGTTCAGGGTTTGAGAGCTGGGAGTAGAAGTACCTTTAGACTTCTGGTTATACAGGCTGACTTCCAAGAAGACAGACAGGTACAAAAACGCTGAGCACAACGTCCTCTCACTCCACCTCTGAAATCACATAAAATCACCCAGCAAAGACGTCAGACCTGCTCGCCCCTTCTCAAAGTTTTGGACAAAGATCCTCTTCCTGAATAACCATTCATTCAATACAACATTTACTTCCCGTAAATGTTTTCTGTGTGGCAGAAATGGCTGGGACAGAACGGGAAAAATCCTGCAAAACTGCAGAATCTTAAAACTAAAATAGAAGTGATGTCATGGCCAATTTCGCAGTGCCTGCAACTTACTGTCATTCTATAAAGTTTTAAAAGGGCAACAGAAATACACGAGCATATCGAGTGCTCCAAAGTCAAGGGCCTCGTGTCCCCAGCTCTCCAAGAGCAGGCTTACCCTAGAGTGGTAGCCATAACTTACATCTCTGAAGCACATGAAGAAGAACCAGGCCGAAGGGCTGGAGGGTACGTACTCATAAAGAATTAATCACAAATCTAAGACCTCGAGCATGATCAGCTCTTGCAGATCCACCAACCTAATCCTCTGGCACACACGTGTGGCTTCTGCCAGGAGAGACGTGAAAACCCAAGAAAGCTTTGCCGGGCCACATCCAGCGCTTGAAAATTCTCTTCTTCCCCTGAAACAAGAAGCCACAGCTTTATAGGAAACACACATGCGTGGGCCCCACCCTGGTGGGGAGAGGAATCTCTACTCCTGGCTGCCTTCCAGCGAGTTCCCCTTGAAATCTGTAGGCAGCGCAACGGAGCCCAGACCCCAGAGCTGCAGCCCGGGCCTCCTTCCACTGAGGCTCCTCGCTCGAAGCTGCCACTGATGAATGGCAGCGTGCTAAGACGCCTCTGCCTTTGTCACTGTGTCCTCAGTAATTCCTCCTAACAGGAAACAGATTTCTGTGGACGTAAAGAGCCCCAGTCCCTGACCTTTCCACTTCAGACTCAGAGGGTCTGAGTCACACGTGCTACGTTGCCTAAAAAATTAGCTGAGTCTCTTGTCACACTGTCGACACATTTAGGGGCCGTTCAGTGGCACGTTTCCTGCTAAAACAACTCTGCTGAAAATGTCTCAGAGTGTCCTCAGATAGCCACAGGCTTTGTAATTGTTACCAGATCCGAACGAAGCAAGATAACACCTTTGAAATTCTTTTACGAGGTGACAGGTGATGTTAACTCCAAGGCCACAGATGCTGAATTGGAGGAAGGATAACGTACCGGATTTACGGTTCTCTCTCTCTTCTGCTCTCTTCTCATGTGGTTTTCTGTAATCCTAGGAATCCAGTGCCGTTTCGATAAGCAGGGCTGCCTTAGAGAGGATATTTAGCATTTCCAAATTGAGATTATTGTCTGGTTAACTTCTTACCAAATGTCACCGTCTTTTCCCCCAAAACCTATACTGAGAGCTTTATCTTTCTCTGAAACCAGGTTTTTAAGAGCAGAACGACATAAAAATGCACACACATTAGGATTGTTTAAAACAACAACCAAAAAACCCTCTACCGTCTTCGACTAGACAGAAACTTTTATCACGTGACAACAAAACTCAAGTCATAAGGAAGCCTGCACAGTGACCCATGAATACATCTCTCGGCCGAGTCACCGGTTTTCACAGTCACATTCACTGACTGTGAATCACCAGGGGCTCAGACTCCCGTATGGGGCCCCCTGAGGCGCCATCCTCCTGTTTATTCAGTGTCGGGCTCCGTGGAAGCGCAGCGCCTCTTCATATCAGAACTGCACGTGGGAGCCACCACTGCACAATCCACGGGTGGTGGTTAATAGAAATGCAACTTGAACTCTGTCCGCCAGGAGAGTGCGGAGACCGGGGTCCTCTCCCGAGTGCATGGCCTAGGACGTGAGCTTCGAGTAGCTGGGAGGGGAGAACCGCCTTCGCAGGTACTTGAGGACATAGAGGGGCAGACAGCTGACCAGAGTGATGACAGACACTTTCCACAAGAAGGACAATGTGGCGATGAAGTACACGTCTGCAAGCAAACAGAAGACAGCAGTGAGCGGGCGGGAACGTGCCGCCCAGAGCCGGCGGGGCGGCAGGGCCATCGGAGGGGACGTGGGCTTCTCTCCCGCGGGAGATGTGCTCAGAGCACCCAGGCTGCCAGCCTGACTTCCCTTCCCTGTCTCTCTCCTCCTCTCTCTGACCTGCTTCTGGAGCTTCCGGACCTTCCGTGAAATGCTGTTTTCAACAATTCGGAAAAGAAAACTGGGCAAAAAAATCCCCCTTCCAAGTGTTTTTGATTTGGAATCTGACAGCTGGAGTTTTTCTTCCTAAACCCGGCAGAAAGTGACGCTCAGACACACTTCTTCCCAGCAGCTTTTCCCCTTCGCCTCAGCAATGGTCACAGAAGCCAGAGCCGGGTCTGAGGGTGGTGCAAAGGGGGGCGGAGACCCCTCGTCAAGAACAGTGTGACCTGGAGGGGCGGGGAGCTCCCCTTCCTGCCGCCACACAGTCAGGCCTGCAGTTCCGAGGTTTTTGCAACAGAGGAGCGACAGCTAGTGATTTTCAACAGTACCGGGAGTGGATGCCTGGCAGCCGCCTTCCCTGCCTCTTGAGCACAGGCTGGGGGAAATGCAGCGGGCACTGAGTAAGCACCTACTAAGTGCCAAGCCCAGAGCCCCAACCATGGGCCCAGTCCTATGACTGGTCCACATCTAAGGTGACGACCAAAGCTTCGTGAGGGCAGAGCTTGCATCTTCTAAGCCTCTGTGACTCCCTGGCCTCAAGCCACTGAGCGCACAGTAGGTGCTCACAAAACCTATTCAGAGAGACTTTTCAAACAAGTGTGAAACTGTTCTAAGACTTCACTTTTCACGGGAATGCTCCTTTTTCCTTTATTAAAACCTTCTTAAAGAGCGTTTACTGATAAGGAAGAGGCGTGATAGAAGATGCTTTCACAACAAGGCAGAGTTTCTCAAGCTAATAACACTGGTAAGTCCTGCTGGACTGTCATTTACTCTCTGGATTCTCACCATCTCCATAGCTCCACGGAGCCCAGCACAGTGACCAGCTCCCTGGAGAAGCCCACTAGGTCCTTGCAGGACTGAACGAATCCCCTTCTAAGCCAGCAGGCACGGCGTGGTTTTAAAGAAAACACTCTACATTAAGATCATGCCCGCCAGCCTCGGTTCCAAGAGGCTGATTCTCAACTGCCACTTGTCCCAAGGGATGCCAGTGAGCAAAGGGCGGGCAGCTGAGTACCAAGGCCTGCTGGTAAGACCCTTGGACCTGATGGGCGGGCCCTAAGTGCAGGGGGGTCTCACCGATAAATTCGTGGAGGAACACCAGGGAGGCGATGTAGCAGGCCAGGCTGAGCAGCTCGGCCACCGTCATGAGCCAGTGCCAGGTCTGGATGGTCAGGGCCACCATTAGCAGCTCCGTGAGGATCAGCGACGTGAAGGAAATCGCCACAATGTGCACGAATTCCGACTCAAACAGCAGCAGCGCCCCGTACATGATGGTGCTTCCTGCAAAGGCGGAGGGAAGTCTGGGTGGGGAGGGGCCTCCGCTGCCCACGCAGCCCGCCCTGCTGGGAGCCGACGCCTCCCCCTCCCTCCCCACAGAAGGCTCACCCTGCTCACTCACATCTGACTCCTTTTGTTTTTCCCATTCAGACATGAAAGGTACCATTTGTTAAAGAAGGTTAATGAGTGGTACTTTATGGAGGTTTGAAAGAGAGGCCTCACATTCTAGTTTTCCCATGTTCCCTTTCGGCTGTATATAAGAGAGAGTTTATGTTTATTTTTTTCTTAACATCTTCATTGGAGTATAACTGCTTTACAAATGGTGTGTTAGTTTCCGCTGTATAACAAAGTGAATCAGCTACACATATACAGATATCCCCATATCTCTTCCCTCTTGCGTCTCCCTCCCACCCTCCCTATTCCCACCCCTCTAGGTGGTCACAAAGCACCGAGCTGATCTCCCTGTGCTATGCGGCTGCTTCCCACTAGCTAACTATTTTCCATTTGGTACTGTATATGTGTCCATGCCACTCTCTCACTTCGTCCCAGCTTCCCCTTCCCCCTCCCTGTGTCCTCAAGTCCATTCTCTATGTCTGTGTCTTTATTAATAGAGAGTTTATAATTGGACAGAGAGGGAGAGGAAGAGATAGAGAGGAGAAAAAGGAAAAGAGGCAGAGAGAGCAACTCTCTGGATTGGGTGGAACAAGAAATAGAAGTTTTTGTGTATTCTTTTACATGACAGATGTAGTCAGCCACAGAAGAACAAATACTGTACAATCCCACGTGTACGAGGGATCTAAGGAGTCACATTCATAGTGACGAAGTAGAACGGTGATTACCAGGAACTGTGGGGAGGAAGGAAAGAGGCGTTTGTTGTTGAATGGATACAGAGTTTCAGTTTTGCAAGATGAAAAAGTTCTGGAGACCTGTTTCACAGCAAGGTGAACATATGGGACACTACTGAACTGCGTACTTAAGAAGAGCTAGATGGTAAATGCTATGCTTTGTCTCCTTTACCCCCTCCCTGCCCCCAAACACAAAAAAATGATAGGGACAACCAAGAGAGAGCCTCAAAGAATTACGCACCTGTACTGAGGAGAGAAAGGAAAGTGGGGGAGGGTCCAGATAAGTGCACTTTCATCCAGAACTGCGGGAACTCAATGGGGAATGTCTCACGTTGATCAAAAGCACTAGCTAGCTACGTGAGATTCCTGCTCAAGAGCAAGAGACCCTAAACCCCAAAACTCCTCAAATGACGGCCTATTACAACAGTGCTGGGGATGCAGGGGGTGCAATGAAGCACCACTGCTTGTTATTATGAACTTCCATGCAGCATTTGCATTCTTCAACCAGCTACATACATGTCACTTTGCTACACTTCTCAAAAAAAAAAAAAAACAAAACAACAACAACCACCCTCAAATTGTTTCAATGATAATTTAGCCCCTAACAAATTCAACGGTCTACACTTTTTGACCACACATCCCATCAGAAAAAAACACTAAGAATGAATCCCTAATGGACGATGCGGATTTGTAAATTATCCGTGTGTACCTGTGCAGACAGACACAGAGAGGTAGCAGGACCACTGTGCAAATGTGTCAGGTACATTATAAAACACACATGACAACAGAAGTTCTAAAAAGAGGAAAAAATAAATACGAAGAGAGGTTCTGACATTTCCTTTTCATAGTCCAGTAAGTCATCTCACAAAGCCTGTACCGTCTGAGGGACCCTCTCTGGAGGCCACAGAAGTAAATATGTTGTTCAAGAACTACAACTTGACTTCAGAAAAAGTATCAGAACATTCCAGAAAGCGACCACGTTTTGTTACAATGACTTGAACACCCCAGCAGGGTTTGATTAGTATTAGTTGTACTTTTCTCTGACTGTCTCAGTTAAGCGGACAGGACCACCTCACGTGTGACCTGCGCCTGATGAGCAAGGCCTTAGAACCCGAGGAGGGGCTCCCTCGGACACAGAGCCACACTCCTTACTGCAATCTCGGCATTCCAGCTGCTTCTCTTTGTGTTCTACAGACAAGAGAATGGTGAAGTTGACCCTGGGGCCAAGGCCAGAGCATAAGACAACAGGTGTTTTCACCCGTCCTTACCTTGATAGATGCTGATCAAAACCCATATCAGGAATGTCTTGTAGGACAACGGCCGTCCCTGAATGAGAGAGAGGAAGACAGAGCGGGCTAGCGTGCGGGGCTCACCCAGGGCACGAGCCACTGTCAGGCTACCCTCCACCAACCAGACAAGGAAACCTGCTTGTTTTCGTCAAAACAGTGGCTCACACACGTCAAAATACATTCAAGAAACGATGTTTTTTAAAGAGAATTGATATTAGATGGAAATATTGGGTTGGCCCAAAAGTTCGTTCGGGTTTTCCCGTAAGATGTTACGGAATAACCCGAACGAACTTTGGGGCCAACTCAATAAATCTGCTTTTTATCAAAAACCCCTTGAGGACCAACAAATGCAATCACACACACACACTTTTCAGGACTGTCCACAAAAGCATTTCCAGGAACAGACACAAGTTGCAGCTACAAAATGCAACTGTCAGGGGCTTTTTAAAAAGGCATTAGGAGGTTTGTTTTAAAAGTTGACATATCACTGTACAGTTTAGTATTCTTTACATGTGCGTATCATACTTTAAGAAAAGACATATACTCCCACGCCTTCCTCTCAAAACAAAGCCACCAGTTCAAGTGTGTTCACATCAGACATGGAGGGTCTGTGTGAAATATGTTAAAACAGGGAGGGAGGGAGGGAAGAAGGAAGGAAGGAGGAGGGGGCTCCGTGAACCTTGAGGAGATCCTTGTAGAGCTCAGGGTACAGCATGGCAACTTCTGACTTCACATCTTTGTCCAGGACCAGAGAAAACACAGGAAACATGGTATAGATGGTGGAGTACCTGGGAGAAAAAAAATCACCGCAGGTAATATCCAGCCAGTGGAGTACGAGCCATGTGCTGCCCCAGCCTCTGGAGCCCAATTTCCTTTCCTTCATTCAACTACTACGTACTGAGCACCTGGTATGTGTGTCAGGGCCAGTTCGAAGCACTGGACATTCAAGATGAAAAGCAGACCACGACGCCTGCCCTTGGAGAGCTTCCGTGCTGGTCGGTGAGTCATAAAACAAATTCAGTAAACTATACCGTGTGCTGGAGGTAAAGTGCTGAGGAGGGAAATACAACGGGGAAGAGGGAATGAGACATGGGGCGAGGTGGTGCAATTTTAGAGAGGGTGGACAGGAGACGGGGCATTTGAGAAAACACCCCCAAGAGGTAACAGGGAGGCCATGCCAATATGCGAGGGAAGAGCATCCCAGGCAGAGAGAACAGCAAGTGCAAAGGCCCTGAGGTGGAGGTGTGTCTGTCCTGTTTGAAGAACAGCGAGGCTGCCAGTCTGGGTGGAGCTAAGTGGGTGAGCGGGGAAAGCGAAGAGATGAGAACCAAGAGGGAAGAGGGGACCAGATCATGGGGGGGCCACATGGAGCATAAAAAAAAAAAAACCGAACGTGGAGGAAAAGGCTGGGCCAGGCTAGTGGTTAAAAAGAGCGTGGGACAGAGACCCCTTCCCCTTATCACCCGCTATGGGTGTTTGCTTGGCACAGAGCTCAGAACACAGGTGGCACCTAGAGCCATGGTCACGGGCAGCCCCGGCCACACCCGGTCGTGATTTCAGAACTGAAAGGTGAAATCCGTTTTTCAAATGACTTCTCACCCAGGCTGGGCCACTGCACAGGAAGGATGGTTATAAAGACGTCAAGAATCTGGTGTTCAGTTTTACAGAGCAACACCAGGAGCCTCTATCTCTAAAAGGGCCAGACTGACCATAAAGCCTTCACCCTGGAAAGAGCACTGTGGAAAATAAAAATGCGATGTCTTCGTCTATCTAAGGGCCCACTGTCAAGGTGCAATGCGAACTGGACTTGCTCTCAGCCAGTCACTTTCAGCACAGTGGACAGGGTTAAGGGCGTTTTTTTGGCTTTTTTTTTTTTTTTCCTACAGCACAAAGAACAATTCCTCATGCTAGAATTTTTCTTTTCTGCATCGATGTTCACGGTAACATACAGGCATTTCAGGAGTCAGCTCATCCAGGCCAGCTTTTGTGTGTTTGCCCGGGGACAAGCTAATTAATCTCCCGGTGATTAAAACCATGACATGCAGTTCAGTTGATGAGCTAACATAAAATGAAAGCACAGATGTGGTCTGACGAACCGTAGGAGCTGTTGGCGTTCAGACTGTGTTGATGAAAATCACTGTAAGGCTCCTTCTCTCATAAATGCAATCGATACTGAAAACATAAACCCCCCACCCCACCAAAGGCATGGATGAGCCAGTGGAGGGTGAATTCTCATGTACACCAGGCAGCGCCACTCGACCCTTTAAGGCAGGGTGTCTTTCATGTACGATTAAACACCTTTCCCACAAATTAAAACATCACCTTAGGTTTATGCCTTAGCCTGTTTTGTTTTTATTAATAATGGTAAGGACGCCTTCAGCACCTGATGCCTTAGAAAACTCTCTGCTTTTCAAAGTAGCCCTGTCTGAGGGGCAAGGGCCAAGATGCTTGGATGGAGTGATAGAGAAGTCTGATGCCCACTTTACAGGTGGAAAGACTGAAGCCCAGAGTGGTAACGTGACTTGTTCAAGGTCTCAGAGAAGACACCTGATGATATGGGTTCCAAGATGTCCCGGGCCTATGGTTCTCACCACTTAACTGGGGGTATTTTTCACCTAAACGCCCAAGGAGGAAAGTCAGCCAATAGTTTTTCAACACCCAAAATGTTTCCTTTCCCTCCCTTTGGCCTCCTTCCTAATACAACTTCATTGCCACAGCCTGATGACACACTTTGAAGGAGCTGGGGAGAGAGAAGATGGGAAAATACCTTACACATTCTAGAATCCTTTTGTGAAAAAGCAAGATGTAACTCCCTGAGAGGACTGACGATTGGGATAACTACACTGGATTCCCAGCCAGGCTGCACCGGAGGCAGAAGCGAGATGCCCTGGGCTGCGCCGCCCTCGCTAAGCGCCCCCCTGCATGTGGAAGCAGCAGCTGGCCCTGTGGATGGGGGGGCAGAGGGGCACACCTGCATTAAGGGCACAGGTACCGGAATCCCCTGCCTGGGTAGACTAAATCCCTGAGAGACACTGCACCGATTTCTTGCCCACACCGGGCCTCAGCCGCCCCATCTGCAGAATGGGCACAGGCTACAGTGAGGACTACAGGTGAGCCCGCATTGTGAACACTTAGCCTGACGCCCAGGGTACAGGAAGCAATCAAGAAAAGCAAGTCATTCTTCTTTTGTGGCTGCTCTCTGTAGGTCCTTGCTTCTGCATGTGGAAAACTTAGGGCCGGGGTATTCACTCGGCATTTAACTCTGCATCTTTGCCTCTGGCAAACTGAGGATAACGACTCACCCCAATATGAGCACCCGGGTCATTTACACTACCGCCCACTTCGTGCCAAGCCCTGACAAGGCTCACATCGGCTCCGCACAGCAAGCACAGCCTTCGCCCCCAACACAGGAAGGCTTCGGGGCGGCA
>NW_020173687.1:9929392-9982058 GCF_003031525.2 Neophocaena asiaeorientalis asiaeorientalis | reverse complement strand
GCTCTCAGCTCCATGGCAACCACACAGCCGTGCGCACCTGCCCACCCACCTGCATGGTGCTGATGCAGAGGCTCCTGTGGATCACGAACTGGCTGAGGGCGGCCGAGCGCTTGTAGCTATTCCGGCCATGCACCATGAGTAAGCGGCCAAGGTGCTTGAACTGAGTGATGGAGAAGTCCGCAGCCAGCGAAGCCTGTTTGCCTTCCTAAAATCCGACAAAATTGGGCACCGTCAGGAGCACGAGAGGTCAAGGCACTTTTTTTTTTTTTTTTGAACTGAAACAGCAAGAAACTGTAAGGAGATTTTTGAAGAACTTCAATATAGAGGTTCTTTGGTTTCCAGCTATACACGGTTGGTGGTCTGAGTCTAAATTTGATTTTAAAAGAGGAATTTATTGAAATAAAAAACATTCATAAGCGCAGATACTCATAATTGGGAGGTCAAACGGATCTAGTATTAAGCCTTGGGGGTTAGGCCCAACCCATAATGGGTATCAGAAGCAAAGAATCATTCTAAGATAGGCATTTAGCACTCAGCTCAGTTCAGAGTTAAACGTATGGGGGAGGGGGACAGCTCATGCTACCAACAGTACGAAAGTGAACATCCCCGAACATACAGCTCCGCATGTTTCTAGTGCAGCCGTATTATGGGATTCTCTAATCTTAAAAGGCACGTGACGGATGCCACTAACGGGACAGATGGACATCACAGCCTCCTGGTGCGACGCGACAGGAAGGCACCAACCCCCCTTATGTGCTCCTCACACCAAAAACGCAGAACCTGCATCAGATCCATCCGACCCACAGACGTCGTGGGAGGTTCCACAGCTGCCCCAAACGCTTCCAAAACATCAGAGTCGTGAGACACACCGCCTGCCCCCACAAAAGAGCTGGAGAGAAGTGTTCTCCATTAAAGAAGAGTGAAGAGACATGAAGACATGGGAATAAATGCAGTGCGTGATCCTTCACTGCTTCATGGAGATTTCTTTTTAAACACCTTGAGGACAACTAGGGAAATGAGACCATGAATATTACATGACATTATCGGATCAATGTTACACTTGGGGTGATGCTGTTATTTTGCTTAGGTAGAAGAATACACCTGTTCTTAAGAGATCCGAGCTGAAGTATTTAGGGGTAACGTATCCGCAACTTACTTTCAGCTGATTCTGAGAAAGCGGGAGAGAGGGGAGGGGAAGGAAGAGCAGAGGGAGAATCCTGCAACTGTTTACAACTGGGAAATTACAGCAAAGAGTAGACAGGTGCTCACTGTTCTATTTCAACTTTTCCGAAGGAGTTACATTTTTCAAAATAAAAAAGGTCCAGGCAACGTACAAAATGGTGGATCTACATGTTTTGATGTATAAAGCTACATGTTCTGATGTATAACGAACTCTAAGATATAGCAGATTTAGGCAAGCTGCATTTTAAAAAAAGCATAGTGTAACATTTAAAATTTTACATTCTATGTGGAAATACTGTATATATATGTGTAAGATGTGTGTATGCATATATATGTATTTGTGTGTGTATATATATTATATATATACCCATAACTATTAGTATAGAAATAGACAAAAATTCTGGAAGCATAACCAATGTTACTAGTTTTATACCGCCATCTAAAAGAAAGGATGCACGTGATCCATTCCTAAGTTGTTTCGGGGTTTTTTCTCACAGTGAGCACTTTTTACTTTTAGACTCCAAAAACCAAAGGAATCAGAATATAATTCTGAACAGAAGGGAAAATGTTTTAGTACTATAAGCATCGTGTAAAGAATTCCATCTACTAAACGCAAGTGTGCTTCTTAAAACCTGCATTAAAGGAATCCATACAGATTTCAGACATAACAACTCCTTCAAGGATCACTTAACTCTGCAATTTCAAGTAACCGTCAACTGGATGAGAACCAGAAAACCAGGGGGAAAAAAAAAAAGGTAGAAAAGAAAAAACGTTTTTGGAAATTCCAAATGCAGGAATGTATGCAAGGAAACACATAAGGGAGTATCTCCTGCCCTCACTCTCGGCCTCTGTACTCCTGCTTTACACGCTGTGCTAACAAACGTGGTGGCCAGCCTCCTTGCCTACAGTCACCGCAAGATCACAAACGAGAGAGGGCAGGGTAAACTATACACGGCTGGCACACAGTTGACAGGGAAGGAAAGAGGAAAACTACTGTACTGTAACACACAAACTTAGCCTTTTAATGAGAGGCAGGACTTCCCTGGAGACACAGTGGTTGGGAGTCCGCCTGCCAATGCAGGGGACGCAGGTTCGATCCCTGGTCTGGGAGGATCCCACATGCCACGGAAGCAACAAAGCCCGTGTGCCGCAGCTACTGAGCCTGTGCGCTACAGTCCGCAAGCCACAACTGCCGAGCCCGCATGCTACGCTACTGAGGCCCGTGTGCCTAGAGCCCGTGTTCCGCAACAGGAAAGGCTACCATGGTGGGAAGCCCCTGCACCGCAACGAAGAGTAGCCCCCGCTCGCCGCAGCTGGAGAGGGCCCGCACGCAGCAAGGAAGAACCAACACAGCCAAAAATCAATAAATTTAAAAAATAAATAAATTTAATGAGGGGCAAACCACGCCACATTCTTCCATAATCCCCAAGAGATCACCCCACAGTGTGATAACTAATGCTTTTACTGACAACACTCCCAGGAAAGCGTTTGAAGTACATTCGCTGCACCCTAAGAATGTAGCAAAACACTTTAAAAAATTAGGTTTTGGCAAGCAAAGACTCAGCATTTGTCTGTAAGATAACAGTGATAGGGATCTGTGACTTGCAGATTGTAATACCAGGTAATTATGATACATGATTCCTTATGCTCTGTAATTGTAATCTAGAATTTCCAGAAGCATTAAAGCTGTGTCTTGGAGGGAGAATGAAACTCCAGCTGGTGGAGCAACTCCCAGCTAAGGACACAACCACTTCACATCCTAACGACAACCACTCGGCAGAAATCAGCACACACGCCCCCCACCCCACGGGCTCACCTTTCCCTCGACACCCACACCGCAGTCAGATTCTTGGATCATACTGACGTCATTGCCTCCGTCACCTGTGGGTCACCCAGACCAGAGAGAAGAGCCAGGAGATTAGGGAGAGGCAAGAAACATAACCTTGCTTTTCGCTGCTACTTCAAATAATCACACACGTGCTGCCTCTCACCGCATGCTAAGTGTCTTTTCTGCTCTGCTCCACTTAATCGCTCCAGCAACCTGCAGTAACACGTTCTTATTTTACAGGCAGAGGAGCTGAGAGTCAGAGGAACCAGGTGACTGGCTGAGGGTCCTGGCCATTGAGTCACTGAGCAAGGGAACTGTGTCCATGCCACGTGGGCACTTACAACACCGCACGCCCTGCCTCCAAGGTGTGGGTGTCTCGTCATTATCAGCAACGACAGACGTTGCACGTAGGGAACGCTGACTACGAGTGCAGCGAGCACTTCTTAAATGCTACTGCCCCCTCTGACTCCTCGTAAGCACCATGAGAGAACCACTGTTACTCTCCCCTTCTACCAATGAGCAGACAGGCTCAGCTGGGGGAAGGAAGCCCTCCGGGACCCTCAGCTAAGAAAAACCAGCAGTTTGGACCCAGATTCCTCTCCGCAGTGTGGTCTTAGCCCCCAGGCATTGCTGTGTCCCATGTCACCGGCAAAGGAAGCGCAAGCTAAGGAGGAAAGTCCTCAGCCTGCTTCTCGACTCTTTCTCAAAGCAAAATACTTTAAAAAAAATAATCATAATAACAAAAATAGGGCCAAAGGGGGAGGGGGTGTCAATGTCACGGCCTGAATAAAGTGGCCTGGGAACCTGAACACCAGGGCGGCGGGACCCAAGCACGCCTGGGGAAGGTCGTCTGCGCAGGCGCGGCAGCCCCTACCTACTGCACACGTGAGCTTCCCCGTGCGCTCCTGGAGCAGGCGTACGATCTGGGCCTTCTGGGTGGGCGCGCAGCGGCAGCAGACCACGGCCGGACACTGGCAGGCCAGCTCCATGAACTCGTACTCGTAGTACTTGAGGCAAACCTGGCGGGGTCAGGGAGAGGTGGTGCGTCGGCCAAGGCCCCTCCCACACGGCAGCTCCCGGGAGGAGCCTGCTGGCGGGGTTGCCCGTGCCCACCTCCAGGGAGTCTCCGGAGATGACTAGGGCACAGTCGTGCTTCCTGCGGAAAGCGTTCAGCTCGAGGTGGGCCTCGCCGCGGTTGGTCACCTGGAAGGAAAGACAGGATGAATGAGGCCTTGCTCTCCGGAGCTGGTGGAACAACAAACAGTGGCTTCCTGCAGCCTCGTGAAGACCATGGCCGCTGGCCCGGGACCCAACCCCTCCCCTGCCCCCAGAGCCAGAGACGAATTAGATCCTGTTTGCTATGACTCTGTGGGAATCCGGAGGGCCTGTACGCCAACCATCCCCTCGCACTTCCCGCAGGATGGCTGTGACCCACATAATAAAAATAAGAGCACAAAGCCGCTGTGCTTTCATTCTGTGCCAGGCACTGTCCAGATAAGCACTTTTCAAGCATTTTCACCCCATCTGTTTCTCACAAGGACTCTTCGAGGTGCACGATGATAATAGTTCTACTTTACATCTAAGGAAACTGACACAGGGCAAGATTTGTTAGCCTGGCTACCGTGTCACAGCGCATCCACTGCAGAGCAGGCCTTGGAAGCCAGGCATCTAGCAGGGGCTTTCCTAAGAAGGCCCAGCTGTTAAATATGACACGCTTTGTGGACCACACAGTCTGTCACAACTACCCAACTCCGCCGCTACAGTGCCAAAGCAGCCACAGACAATACGTAAACAGATGGGTAGATCTTGTGTTTAAATAAAACTTTATTTACAAAAACAGGTGGCCAGCACACGGGCTATAGTTTGCAACCCCTGAATTCTAGAGCATACAGTGTGTTCTCACTATGTGCAATAGTTACGTTCTGGAAAGTTGCTGTGAATACTGAATTAGTGATTTTTAAACCACTGCTCCTGGGGGAGGTACAGGGCTAGCTAGGCTCCTATGAGCCTCTGGTCACAATATTTTTGTCCATCAGTCAACACATAACCTCATTTTCTATGTGCCTCTGTTTAAAGACATCTTTGAAAATATGTATTGTTGAAATAAGTCAGAGAAAGACAAGTACTGCATGATATCACTTATATGTGGAATCTAAAAAATAAAACAAACTAGTGAATATGACAAAAAAGAAACAGACCCACAGATATAGAGAACAAACTAGCGGTTACCAACTGGGAGAGGGAAGCAGGGAGGGGCAAGATAGGGTTACAAGCTACTAAGAGGTACAAGCTACTATGTATAAAATAAAGGGCTGGTGGAGCCAAGATGGCGGTGTGGGAAGACGCAGAGTTTGCACCTCCCCACAACTAGGGAAACTGCTGGACGCTGGTGGGGGACCTCAACACCCCAAGAGACGGGAGGAATGCTCAAGCGAACCGGTAAGACGTGGGGAGACTGAGGGGGGAGAAGTGGAGGCCAGACAAGACCAGCGCCCCTGACGGGTGGCTGAGAGGGGGGAGGGGTTCCCACGCCTGGAGGGACCCTCAGGGGCTCGGATGGGGGTGGAATGCACCAAGCGTTTCCCCTGCCCAATCGGCCAGGGAAGTCTGCCTTGCTCTCAGTCCGGGTCCTACGCCCTCAGAGGCCCCCTCCAGGCCCCGTTGGTCCTGGGGGTGTAGGAAGGATGCCGGGGGAGAACAGGAGAGGCAGGCGGGAGAGGCCCTTGGGGACTGGAGGAGAGCAGCAGAGGGCGTTTGCCCCACCCACTCGAGCCCTCCTGGGCTCCCAGGTGGGGTCCCCCACCCTCTGAGATCAGAGGCAGGAGGCCCACTGGGGCCCCTTCTGTTCTGTTGAGCCTAAGCCCCACCCCCTACACCCCCAGGGCCTTTTTCAGCCCTGTGGGTCCTAAGCATAGGCCCTGCCCACCACCCAAACCCCACCCCTGCTTGGGCCCCACCCTCCACAGCCAAGGCCTTTTCCACCTTTTTCTTTTTCTTTCTCCTCCTCTTTTTTACTATTGTGGTTCTGGTTTTACCTTCCGGTTGTTGTTTCATCCATGTTTTTATTTTTATATTCTTTGCCGCTCCACACAGCTTACAGGATCTTGGTTCATGAGCCGGGGGTTGGGCCGAAGCTCCTGTGGTGGGAGCTCCAAGTCTGAACCACTTGGACTAACAGAGAACCCCAGACCCCAGGGAATATTCACCAGAATGAGGTCTCCCGAAGGTCCTCATGTCGGCACCAAGACCCAGCTCTATACAACAGCCTACAAACTCCAGTTTTTGAAGTCTCAGGCCAAACAACAAGTAAAAAAGGAACACAATCCCACTCACCAAAAAAAAAAAGAGCTGGCAAAAGAAATATGTCAGAGACGAAGGAGCAAGGTAAAAACCTACAAGACCAAAGAGGAAACAGGCAATCTACCTGAAAAAGAATTCAGACAGTAAAGATGATCCAGAATCCTGGAAATAGAATGGAGGCACAGACTGAGAAAATACAAGAAATGTTTAACAAAGATCTAGAAGAACCAAAGAACAGAGTTGAACGACACAATAACTGAAATGAAAAATACACTAGAAGGAATCAATAACAGAATAACGGAGGCAGAAGAACGAATAAGTGAGCTGGAAGACAAAATGGTGGAAATAACTGCCAAGGAGCAGAATAAAGAAAAAAGAATGAAAAGAATTGAGGACAGTCTCAGAGAACTCTGGGACAACAATAAACACACCAACATTCGAATTATAGGGGTCCCAGAAGAAGAAGATTAAAACAAAGGGTCTGGGAAAATATCTGAGGAGATTACAGTAGAAAACTTCCCTAACACGGGAAAGGAATTAGTCACCCAAGTCCAGGAAACGCAGAGAGTCCCATAAAGTATAAACCCTAGGAGAAACACACCAAGACACATATTAATCAGACTAACAAAAATTAACTTCAAAGAAAAAATATTAAAGGCAGCAAGGGTAAACCAAAAAATAACATACAAAGGAATCCCCATAAGGTTATCAGCTGATTTTTCAGCAGAAACTCTGCATGCCAGAAGGGAGTGGCAGGATATACTTACAGTGATGAAAGAGAAAAACCTATAACCAAGATTACTCTACCCAGCAAGGATCTCATTCAGATTCAACAGAGAAATCAAAAGCTTTCAGACAAGCAAAAGCTAAGAGAATTCTGCACCACCAAGCGAGCTTTACACCAAATGCTAAGGAAACTTCTCTAGGCAGGAAACACAAGACAAGAAGCAGACCCACAAAAACAAACCCAAAACAATTAAGAAAACGGTAATAGAAACATACATATCGATGATAACCTTGAATGTAAATGGATTAAATGCCCCAACCAAAAGACACAGACTAGCTAAATGGATACAAAAACAAGACCTATATATATGCTGTCTACAAGAGACCCACTTCAGACCTAGGGACACATACAGACTGAAAGTGAAGGGATGGGAAAACATATACCATGCAAATGGAAATCAAAAGAAAGCTGGAGTAACAATACTTGTATCAGATAAAATAGACTTTAAAATAAAGACTGTTAGAAGAGATAAGGAAGGACACTACATAATGATCAAGGGATCAATCCAAGAAGAAGCTATAACAATTATAAATGTTTATGCACCCAAAATAGGAACACCTCAATACATAAGGCAAATGCTAACAACCATGAAAGTGGAAATGGACAGTAACACAGTAATAGTAGGGGACTTTAACGCCCCACTTACACCAATGGACAGATCATCCAAACAGAAAATAAATAAGGAAACACAAGCTTTAAATGACACAATAGGTCAGATACATTTAATTGACATTTATAGAACATTCCACACGAAAGTGGCAGAATACACTTTCTTCTCAAGTGCACACAGAACATTCTCCAGGATAGGTCACATCTTGGGTCACAAATCAAGCCTTGGAAAATTTAAGAAAACTGAAATCGTATCAAGCATCTTTTCTGACCACAATGTGATGAGACTGGAAATCAATTACAGGGGAAAAAAACTGTAAAAAAACACAAATACATGGAGGCTAAACAGTGCACTACTAAATAACCAAGAGATTACTGAAGAAATCAAAGAAGAAATAAAAAAATACATAGAGACAAATGACAACAAAAACACGACGACCCAAAATCTATAGGATGTAGCAAAAGCAGTTCTAAGAGGGAAGTTTATAGCAATTCAATGTCACCTCAAGAAACAAGAAAAATCTCAAATAAACCATCTAACCCTACACCTAAAGCAACTAGAGGAAGAAGAACAAAGAAAACCCAAAGTCAGTAGAAGGAAAGAAATCATAAAGCTCAGAGCAGAAATAGATGAAACAGAAACAAAGAAAACAACAGCAAAGATCAATAAAATGAAAAGCTGGTTCTTTGAGAAGATAAACAAAATTGATAAACCCTTAGCCAGACTTGTCAGGAAAAAAAGGGAGAGGATGCAAATCAATAAAATTAGAAATGAAAAAGGAGAAATCACAACTGACACTGCAGAAATACAAAGGATTATGAGAGACTACTACAAACAGCTATATACCAATAAAATGGACAACCATGAATAAATGGACAAATTCTTGGAAAGGTGCAGTTTTCCAAGACTGAATCAGGAAGAATTAGAAAACATAAACAGACCTATCACAAGTAATGAAATTGAATCCATAATTTAAAATCTTCCAATAAACAAAAGTCCAGGACCAGATGCCTTCACAGGTGAATTCTATCAAACATTTAGAGAAGGGCTAACACAGATTCTTCTCAAACTCTTCCAAAAACTGCAGAGGGAGGAACACTCCCAAATTCATCCTACAAAGCCACCACCCTGATACCAAAACCAGAAAAAGGTATCACAAAAAAAGAAAATTATAGACCACTATCGCTGATGAACATAGATGCAAAAATCCTGAACAAAAATACTAGCAAACAGAGTCCAACAACACATTAAAAGGATCATACACCATGATCAAGTAGGATTTATCCCAGGGATGTGAGGATTCTTCAATATATGCAAATCAATCAATCAATGTGATACACCATATTAACAAACTGAAGGAGAAAAACCACATGATCATCTCAACAGATGCAGAAAAAGCTTTTGACAAAATTCAACACCGATTTATAATAAAAACGCTCCAGAAAATGGGCATAAAGGGAACCTACCTCAACATAATAAAGGCCATATATGACAGACCCACAGAAAGCATCATAATCAATGGTGAAAAACTGAAAGCATTTCCTCTAAGATCAGGAACAAGACATGGATGTCCACTCTTGCCACTCCTCTTCAACATAGTTTTGGAAGTCCTAGCCACGGCAATCAGAGAAGAAAAAGAAATAAAAGGCATACAAGTTGGAAAAGACGTAAAACTGTCACTGTTTGCAGGTTACATGATACTATACATGGAAAATCCTAGATGCCACCAGAAAACTACTAGAACTAATCAATGAATTTGGTAAGGTTGCAGAATACAAAATTAATGCACAGAAATCTCTAGCAATCCTATACACTAACAACGAAAAATCAGAAAGAGAAATTAAGGAAACAATCCCATTTACCATCACAACAAAAAGAATAAAATACCTAGGATAAACCAACCTAAGGAGGCAAAAGACTTGTCAGAAAACTATAAGACAATGATGAAAGAAATCAAAGATGACACAAAGAGGCGGAGAAATATACCATGTTCTTGGATTAGAAGATGTACAACAGAGACTAACACAGTATCGTGAAGCAATTATACTCCAATAAAGATCTATTAAAGAATTAAAAAATAAAATAAATAAGCCACAAAGATATATTGTACGGCACAGGGAATATAGACTATTTTATAATTATAAATGGAATATAACTTTTAAAAACCGTGAATCAGTGTGTTGCACCCCTGAAACATATAATACTGTACGTCAGCTACACTTCAATTAAAAAAAATTTTAAGTAAAAAATATGTTTATTATTGATTCATTAACACTAGACTCATGGCCAACAGGACCGGAACTCATGCCTGGAGGAAGCTTATCTCCAGGAGCCTCATCACAGCCCTCCTGCACTCAGGGATATGGTCAGTTCCCAGCTCTGTGCTGGGGGCCATGTTAAACAGTGAAACTGCTAACAAAAAAACCCACAAAAATGCAAAAAACGTGGCACTGAGTAGACTGAAAAGGACCCTTGCGTCCGCCTGAGAGCTGAGACAAGAAGGCAGAGCGGGCTTCCCTAGTGGCGCAGTGGTTAAGAATCCGCCTGCCAATGCAGGGGACACGGGTTTGAGCCCTGGTCCGGGAAGATCCCACATGCCGTGGAGCAACTAAGCCCGTGTGCCACAACTACTGAGCCTGCACTCTAGAGCCCGCGAGCCACAACTACTGAAGCCCGCGCACCTAGAGCCCGAGCTCTGCAACAAGAGAAGCCACCGCAATGAGAAGCCCGTGCACCGCAACAAAGAGTAGCCCCCGCTTACCGCAACTAGAGAAAGACTGCGCGCAGCAACACAGCCGAAAATAAACCAATCAATAAATTTTTTTTAAAAAGGCAGAGCGTCGCCCCTCTCCACTTCAGTTAGGAACTCACTCGTCAGATGACTCAAACTTTCCACTGCTGTGCATGCGTCCATATAGGGCTCTGAAAGCACCTCGAGTATTGATTTTCGGGTTACAAACAAGTTTTAGTGAGTGGGTGAATTTGCAAATACAGAATCCATAATGAGGATCCACTGTATCTGTCTCTACACGATGCTGGTTGTGCTGGTCCCGAAACTGCTGGATTTCACAAAGCTTCAACGGGCTATAGACCAAAGGCAGGGGTATGGGGGGAGATCCCCAAAACGTCTAGATCCAGTTGTCTGGCTTGGTAGCTCTGATGACAGATAAGTAGGACCACCACATCTGGCCCCAGAGGGGACCTAGTGCCCCTCCCAACTCCCAACTCAATAAGGCCAATCACCGTCCTTGGCTTCGAGCCCTGGAGCAGCTCCTTGTGCCTGCACTGTTTGGGCCAAGCGCTGGCCACCAGGGCAGGGAATTCCCAACACGCCTCCTTCTAAAGGTTACTCAAGGGTTTCCTTCAGGAGGGAAGACAGGCCAGTATCTGCGATCTGGAACTGATTTCCTACCCAAGGACTGGGCTTCGAAGGGTTCAGGAAAATCCCAGACTTGTATGTACAATTTCACATGTATGAGCTCATCTGCATCCTTCACGCTGATCATGCCTAACTCCCGTCAGCTCCTCAAAGGGACCACAGTCAGCACCGGGTTAAGAACACAGGTTAACATGGGGCGGTAACCAGGCGCTCCTGCACCACCACCGGCAGGAATCGTTGAGCCTCGCCTGGGTCATTCAGTGATCCCACCCAAACCAACGACGTGAGCTCCCGCCACCCCCCACCCAGGGGTCCACGCGAGGCTATGAGGTTACAGGGCAAACGGCAGCATCACCCCACAGGGCCCCAGAGCAGACAACGCTTTACCAGCCGAAAAACGTGGATGTCTTGGTTTCTGGTCACCAGATGTGCATTCTTTGCTGTGCATGTAGCTGTCTCCAGCTTGTCCCCCGTCAGCATCCAAACCTGAAATTACCGCATGGAAGGGGTCCCCTTGGTTAGCGTTTGAGGCTAGCCTGTCGCCTGTGTCAGCCGAGTTTCCAAACACATCAAGCTGAACTTGATACGTTCCATTTACCTCCTTGAGGCCTACAATGTCCCCAACGAACCACAGGAAAGGCCCCAGTTCAAGGGCTTCAAGACCTTGGGCGTCCGCCGCTGGTGGCAGGAAAAGCTGGTGTGGCACTTTTGAAAAACTGGCCACATGCTGCAGCAGACGTCGTGAAGCTCAGCCTCTGCCCTCCTAATCCCCGTTCCGGAAACTTTCCTTAAAGCAATAAATAATCTCAAAGAAGGGGAAGGCTGTATGGACGAGGGGTCACTTCCATGTCCCACAGGAAACACTGATTTGTCACGTTCCACAGGGTCTTTCTACGCGGCCGGATGCCCCCGAGCAATCTCAGGGGGCTGAACCCTAATTAAAACGCCGACAGTAAACGTGCCAGGTCTTCCTTGCCTCATAACTGAGCACTGTGCGCCTCACTGTGGCAGGCTCAGAGAGGGTGGGTGACTTGCCCAAAGCCACACAGCTAGTTCCTGTCCCGACCAGGCCCAGAACCCAGGTCTTCAGAGTCTAAATGGATGTGCTTCCTACCCTGCTGATTCTCCCATTAACCCTCTGCTCCCAGTGGGGAAGTGGGGAGGGGGCCTTAGAGTCATCGGACAAAGGGTATCTTGGCGGCAGGGGAAGCGCAGGAAAGAAAATAACGACAAAGGTTCCCCGAGTGTTCACCGTGCTGGGCACCTGTTAAGTGCTGTGCGTTGTTCCTTCACAGTAACTTTATGAGGTGGGAAACAGAGGCCCAGGCCTCATCCGTCCTGCTGACATCGCCCCGCTCACGGCACTCGTGCCAGATGTGGGCCCAAGGACGCAGCCCAGAGCTGCTCTGGGCAGAGGCAGGCAGCTTAACCTACGTATTTTCAGGAGCTTCTAGCCGATGAGTTTGCCGATCCCTTGCTTGGGTCGGCTGAGATGGAGCCCGCTCCCCAGACGCCCTCTACTGGCGTCTCCGGATTAAACTACCAGATATGTATTTTTGGGCCCCAAACAAAAATGTAAATACAGCAGTTTGTTGGGGCAGATGGTCACTCTGTTGGGTGGTCATTCAGTTACCCAGACCAAAAGACAGATTGGTTGGCTGGCCGGACACTCAAAAAGAATATAACAAACACCACAAATGCGCGGGACACAGCTGGTCCTGAGAGCTAAGGAGATGCTCTCGGTCCTGTCTCCATGGAGCCCGGCATGCAGAGGGGAAGCCGGCAGCAAAAGCGGACACACAAGACGTCTTCCACAGCTGTCAAGGACGGGAGGGCTACAGGTCACTGTCCGAGCCCGGTTCCCTGTCACTACTTCCATCCTCGGCCCCGCCTCCCCCCATCTCTAATTTTCACCCTCCGCTGACAGGATCACTGGTCTAAGTCTGGAATTCACTGCCATGTGGCAACCTATTTCAGCAGTGGGTCCAGGCAGGCTCACCCTACCTTGATGCCGGCGTTCCTCAGGGTCTCCAGGGTGGGCCTCACGTCCGCCTGGAGCTGGTCCTCCACCCCTGTCAGGCACAGCAGCTCCATCTCCATCTCCAGGCTCTCGATCACTGTGGCCACTTTGAGGGAACGGTCGTGCACACTCAGCTTGGCCTGGACATAGCGGGCCTGGGACACACCAGGGGACACTGTCACCACTTAGGATGGGGAGGTGCAAGGCGGACCAACTGGCAGTGGGAGCGTCTCATCCCCCACACAGGGCAGGGACCCCAGCACCTGGG
Source organism: Neophocaena asiaeorientalis asiaeorientalis (assembly GCF_003031525.2). Classification (NCBI taxonomy): domain Eukaryota; kingdom Metazoa; phylum Chordata; class Mammalia; order Artiodactyla; family Phocoenidae; genus Neophocaena; species Neophocaena asiaeorientalis. Next base: position 9,968,684 of record NW_020173687.1, on the reverse strand, counting down.
TGAACCTCAAAGGGGTGAAACTGAGACCTCCAGCCTCCTTCCCAGTTCATCAGTCCAGACGCTGGAACTGGACAGACCGGAGCTCCACCCTTTGCTCTACACTCACCTGCTGTGCAACTTCTAGCAGGTCACTTAACTTCTCTGAGCCTCAACTGTTTTCCTCCCCGAAGAGGCAATAACGGCCCCAACTTCACTGGGTTTTTACAAGGATTAGTACAACTCGAGACCTCAAAAGACAGTAGATTCTCCCCACACAGCATATGCTCTGTAACCAAGAACTCTTGACCACCAGGTTGTCTAAAGACAAAGTCTTACTTCCAAAGACCATCGACCCAACCCTTCTGTTTATCTCCTCTTTACGGTGTTAACAAAGATACAGCAGTCACAAAGCATATGCCTTTAAAATTGAAAGAAAGGTAGAATTTTATCAGGGCTAGAACTCTCGTTAAATAAAACTTTACAAAGAACTCAAGCACATAAAAGAGACAGATGCAAGCACAGTTTCTCTGGGTGGAGCAGGACAAGGGCCGCAGAAGCCTTTCCCCCAACCTGGTCTCTCTCCCCTTCAGTCACGTGTAAATACATTCATTCAGCTTTGTGCCAGGACTGGGGGTACAACAAGGACCCTCCCCCTGAAGGAACACACAATCCATGGGACGAGATGACAATTAACAAGACATATTTATACTGGAAGCCTTGGCAGTGAAAGTCAATGATCGAGTTCAAATCCAACATTTTTTACAGCTTAAAAAAATTAGGGCTTCAAGAAGGTTTACAATTTCAAATTTGAAGGTTTCATTTCATATTTTTCAGAAGGTTTATAATGACTATCGTAAGTGTTGGGGTACAAGAGCAAACCAAACTGATAAAGTCTCTGCTCTCAAAAAGATTTTATTCCAGAAAGAAGCTATCAAAAATAATCTGAGGGCTTCCCTGGTGGCGCAGTGGTTTAGAGTCCGCCTGCCGATGCAGGGGCCACGGGTTCGTGCCCCGGTCCGGAAAGTTCCCACATGCCGCGGAGCAGCTGGGCCCGTGAGCCATGGCCGCTGAGCCTGTGTGTCCGGAGCCTGTGCCCCGCAACGGGAGAGGCCACAACAGTGAGAGGCCCACGTACCGCAAAAAAAAAAAAAAAAAAAAAAAAAAAGAATGTGAAAATATGTACATAAAGTCATTACAGCTAGTGATAAATGCAGTGAAGAACGTTCAACAGGGTGACAACGGGGAGTGATGAGGTGGGGCTGCTTTAGATGGGGGATCCAGGAAGATTTCTCAGAGGAGGTGGCATTTGAGCTGAGACCCAAAGGAAGTGAGGGAGGGGGGCCTTGGAGCTCTGTGAGGGAGGAGAGTACTAGGCAGAGAGAAGAACCTGGTGTGCTCAGAAATGACGTCAGTCTGGCCAGAGCAGAATGAGGGAGGGGAAGATGGGGAGGTGAGTGGGGCTAAAAAGTAAAAGAAAAGTCACGGAACCACTGACCTCAAAGTCTTGATACTGCTCCTCTGCTAGAGATTTCTTTGCCACCACAAGCACCCGCAGCCCTTCCCGGGCCATGTTTCCACACTGAAAAGCAAACCCTGGTCAGCGGAGAGCCGCACTAAGGGCTCTGTATCCCGGACTCTCTCTGGGGAGGGCTGGAGGCTGAAGTGGATGCCCCTCCCAAGGGGACAGCGCAATGGTAAATCAGAACGCTGCTTTCCCCTAAAGCAGTCTCTCTCAGCAAACCTCCCAAAGGGGTCTCAAAATTTAAGTCAATGCAGTAAGATCTCAGAGACTAATCTGGATTTCTGGCTCATTGGAAAAACTGAACCTTTGACAAGAGCACTTTCCCAAATGACCACAGCCAGTGATACTGAAAGGCGGCTGTTTCCACACGGTCCCACGAAACACAGCTGTCAAGTGAAGAATATTCCAACACGTTCAACACACAAAGTGTGATGCTGTCAGGAAACACATACTGGCCCGTTTCATTCACCTGAGTTACCTGCCTAGCCCCTGTCGGCATTTGGGTTTGTTACTCACTAATTGGAAATATGATATTACTGAACATAAAATGTGAATTCTGTGCCTGGAGATGGGAGATGAAACAGAAACGGCCTGACAGACCGGAGGGTTCCTTCCCTCCCTGCTGCAGCCAATTCCCACGTCACAATCCGGGACAAGGCGGCCTGTGACGGGGCCTCATGATGCCCGCCTCCTGGTACCCACACCCTTGTACGTTCACCTGCCCTGAGTGTGCACTGGACCCAGTGCCTTGTTCCTAAGAGACAGAATGTGGCAAAGTGAGGGGAGGTCGTTTCCAAGGTCACTTCTCTCTGTTTCATCTCTCTGTTTCACTTCTCTCTGTTTCATCCACATGGCAAGGAACGTGGCTGCCTCCGGCCTAGAGGCACTGAGGAGCTGAATCCTGCCCATGACCACTAAGTGGGCTGGGAAGTGGGTCCCGCCCCAGCTGAGCCTTCAGATGAGACCCCAGCCTTGGGTGACCCCTTGACCAAAGCCGAAGAGACCCTGAGCTGAGGACCCAGCCAAGCTGTGCCTGGACTGCTGATTCGCAGAAACTGTAAGAAATTACACACGTCCTCCTAAGCTGCTAAGTTTGGGGGTGATTTGTTACATCGCCCCAGAAAACGCATGCAGGGACCCACCTCACTATTCCATGCAAGGGACAGACTCCAGGACACGCGTCCGAGGCCCCGTTTCCACACCCCACGTCACGCTTACCTCTTCCTCCAGCCAGTCGTTGTACTGCACGATGCCAGCCATGACGACATCCGCTCCCTTCATGTAAAACGTAATCTCCCCAGTCGATTCATCCTAGAGGGGGGGCCGGGAGGAATGAACACCCAAGAGGAACACTTGGTTCCGCTCCAGTGGCCGCTTCCCACGAGAGACGCTGCACAAAGCGTACTCAGTGGACGCCAGTGTTTTCTCACTTGGCCGAAGATGAAAAGTGAGAGGGGAGCCTCACTTTGGGGCAAAGGCCACAGAAAACAAGAAAACTCAAAGCATTTGGAAAATCATTAAATGATGAAAGCAAGATCAAAAGGATTGACGAACTCTGTTTTTACAGTTATTACTATTCTAACGGGAACAGACTGACCCTCACACTGTAAGATAATTTTAAATTTATACGCGGGGCTGCCAGTATTGCCAAAACGTGGTCTACCAGCAAGAGTTGGGAAGTAAGATAATTCTCGAGATCAGGGTTTCTCAGCCTCGGCACTGTTAATATTTGGGGCTGGAGAATTCTTTGCTGTGAGGGGGCTGGACTCTGCACTGCACCATCTCCCGCGGCATCCCTAGCCCACTAGATGCCAGCAGCAATCCCCATGGTGACAACCAAAATGTCTCCAGACATTAACAAATGTCCCCTGGGGGACACATTGCCTCAGTTGACAGCTACTGCTCTAGACAACGTGGGACCCTTACGTCTACCTGAGGACTTAGCTAGAGAGCAAAGTACCCAGATTTTCAGTTCACACTGACCAGATTTTCTGGGGAGAGGGTGACATCACAGCACAGACATCAGATGCTTAGACCCGGTACCAGCTCCCAGCTGTGTGCACCTGGACAAGCTACTTCTTTTCTCTAGACCTCAGTTTCCTCCTCTGTAAAACCGGGATCCTAACAACTCTTACCGTATAGCTTGCTGGGGCTTAAACAAGATCATCTACATAGAGCAGGTAGCAAAGGGCCAACATCCACAGAAAATGCTCACCCAGTGTTATTATTCCTGTTGGGGTGACAGTCACTCCTCAAGACCCTCAGTCGCACTGTTTGTAGAAAACAAGGTTTAAGCTGGGGGTCTGAATGGGGGTGGTTTTGCCCCCAGGGGACTTCCGACAATGTCTGGACACATATTTGATTATCTCAACTGGGAGGTGCTACCGGCACCTAGTGGGTGGAGACCAAGGATGCTGCTAACTGGCCTGCAATGCACAGGGCGGTCTCTGCAACAGAGAATCATCCCGCCCCAAATGTCAATGGTGCTGAGGCTGAGAAACCCTGGCTTTAAGGAATGACGGTGAAATCGTCAATTCTTATCCCATGACTCTTTCCTCACAGACCTGCATCACAGGGAGGCTGGAGGCAATGGAGATGAGCAAGGCTAACTGAGCACGGCCATCACCACCTTGTGCCTAAATTCTGCTACCCCAGGAAGCCCAGAATGCATGCCTGTAAGCTCTTCATTGAATAGGAAATAAATACCCAAGGTCAAATCAGTGGTATAGTTTCATCTACTAAAGTAACTTCCGAATGCCTCTGATCACGGACAATCTTTCAGAACAACATGCTTACTCATAAAAGCACCCACAGGCCACGAACAGGCACCTGCACTTTAAAAGCATTAGAACAGCATTAGAACTGCAGGCTGTTTCTTTGATGGATTGCATCTATGCTTGCTTGTGACTCGGGCCAAAGATAGCAGTGGGGTCTGAACATGAAAGCATCTGAGGTTTCTTTTTCCTTTCGCCTTCACCCAAATGCTGCTATGGGAAATAACGTCCCCCTCCCCAGCTTCCTCTACTCCAGAAGGGGCTCAAGAGAACTCGGACATCTTGGCCAATATAAATACTGTACCGACTGTCTCCTCCCGTTAGTCATTTCCTCCCACCAAGTTCATCACAAGGTTACTTCGTTCCCATATTATGGCAAGATTATGCTATAAATTTACAGAGATCTGCTGGTTGTGTTGCATTGTTTTGGGGCCTCATCTTTTTCCACTGTGGCCTGACTCTGGCACCTGTTCAAAGGCCTCTTTTATTCAGACAGTGACAAGGGTATGATCTATACCAGTGATCCGACTTCAGCACGCCAAGGGGGAAGGGTGAGGGGAGGGCAGTGGAACATCTTGTAACACAACAAAAACAAAACTGGCGACACAGAGACAAACACGCAAGCCCCGACGAAACCGGCTTCTCTAACCTCACTGACCTTCTCAGAAGAGAGATTCACAGAAAGACCAGACCTTGCTTGGTGAGGGTAAGAAGATGCCGCACAGAACCGTCCATGAGCTCACACATAAGTTTAAGAGGGTTGATGAGCCAGGTGAGAACAAAACTATAACTGTCAACCATCATTAAACCAGGTTGAGAACCATTTTATAACCGAGGGAAAACTTCCTCACATCAGGTAACTGGGCAGTTACTTTCAAACAACAGACAGAAAAGATGGCCACATCAGAACAGAGTTTCTCAGCCCTGGCACGATGAACATTTGGGGCTGGAACGTTCTTTGGTATGAGGCTGTCCTGACCTCTATCCACTAGATGCCAGTGGCACCACCCTCTGAGCTGCAACAACTAAAAATGTCCCCAGATGTGTCCCCATGTCCCCTGGGGGCAAGATGGCCCCAGGATGAGAATCGTTTCGCGAAAGGAGAACAGTGAGATTCGTGCTAAGTGGAGAGCTAGCTCCACAGCCATGGGCACGGATTTGCACCCTGCAAAACCAAAGATAGAGAGGGAGACAGGTCAGAAAACAAAAATATTAGCAAAATAATATGCATCACATTAAAGACAGCCTAACAAAGATGGATGTGCACAGATTCATTGTTAGTAGTGAGAGATGGAAAACAACCTAAGTATCCAAGAAAGGAATAGTTGATTAAATAATGCTACATTTTTTCAGCAAAACACCATGCCCACATTAAAATCATAAAAATCATGTTTTAATAATATGAGAACATTATTATTCAGTGGAGGGGGTGGGAGTTTTAGAAAGCTTTAGGTGGAGTTTGAAGCCAGTTTTATAAAATTGTGTGTGGCTATTTACACTCATTTATGCTTAGAGAAAAAACTGAAGGGAAATTCCCTGAAAAGGCAAGAATGGTTGTCTTTGGGTGATGAAAATACAGATGAAAGGTTCTGATCCCCTTCTATACATACTTATCTGTTCCCAATGCTGATTTTTCTAAAAATATAATCTGGGAAGGGTGGAGCACTATTGTAAAGTAATGATAGATTTGCCCACCCAACAGTATCCCATACTCCCAGACACAGATCCCGTTCTTGCTGTGGGAAGATGCAGGGGTCACATCTCATTAAATGTGATGCATGTCTGGGAATGATAGCCCTTTGCAACTAAAGGAAGGGTGACGCACTCAGCCCACTTATTCTAGAACGGCTGATATCGGGACTATTTGATGATGATTCAACCCTCAAATGACTCCAACATAGTCCATGGCCCTAGAACTTGGAAAAATAAAGGCTGGAACAAAATAAAAGCAATTCCATAGTAGATAATGACTCTAATTCCCCAGGAAACACCCACCCACAGGATTCATGTGGCTGCTTCCAGGCCATGGATGTTCCTGACATCAGACATGCACTCAAGATACGGTTTAAAAGCCACGGGGCAGGCTAGGTGCAGACCAGTGGGAAAAGCAGCAGCTGCATGGGAAGAAAAGCCCCCATCCCACTCAAAAACTGCCAAGGATGTATGTCTGGTAGAGTCTGAAGACTACTGGCACCGGGGACATAAAAATCCCTTAAAATGGGTCGTTTTCAAGGCACATTCATACTCTGTGTCACTGGACCATCAGTACTGCAGCTCATGGAGCTGTTTCTAACTTTTACCTGGAGAAACAGCCTCTTCAGTGACTCCCACTTTCCCCACCTCCCGGGGTGTTCACACCCCTGGGTGATCCAGGCCCACCAAGTGGTGGGCTGGACCCAGGGACCTGCTTCTAATAACAGAATAAGGCAAAAGTGAAGGGAGGTCGGTTCTGAGATGACGTGCCTTCTGTCTTGTTCACACTCTCACAGACTCACTTGGGTGAAGCCAGCTGATGTGGGAGCCAGTCTATGGAGAGGCCTGTGGGGCAGTGGATGAGGGTGGCCTCTGGCCAGCAGCTGGTATAGAACTAAAGCCCTCAGCCCGACAACTGCAAGGAACTGACTCTTGCTGACAACACTGATTTCACCTGGCAGTGAATCCTGCCCCGGCTGAACCTTGGATGACTGCAGCCTATGAGAGATCCCGAGGCAGAGGGCCCGGCGAGGCTGCACCCGGACTCCTTGGCCCCCAGAAATTGTCAGATAACACTTCCTGTTGTTTTAAGCCATCACATGCGGGATAATCTGTCACAACGCCATACGTAATTAACACACTACCCTCAACATTACTGTGGGTGCTCTGTGAGCTTTCCCACATCCCTCTCATCACACCCGAACTCCCAGGGCCTGGCGGTAAAGAGCATGACCTGGGAGCCAGACAGCCTGGGGCAGAAGCCCAGCTCCACCTTTTCTAACTATAGGAACTTAGGGAGGTTTCTTCTTCTCTCTATACCTCAATTTTCTCCTCTGTTAAATGCCAACTGCAATGGTATTACGAGAATTACATGAGTTGCTTTATGCAAATCATTTACAACAGTGACTAGCACCCAATAAGCACCATTTAGATGTTACCTCTGTTATTATTATTGTTCCTAACTCTGTTCCTATTACTAATGCTGCTAGTACTATTACTAATTACTCCTATTACTAATTCTATTATTACTAATTTACTACAATAGAATCTACAACTCTGCCCCCTAAGGCATGAAACACTTGTGTAGATAGGGCGGAGGGGATCCTCATTTGTTTAAAAAATGAGAGAGTCGTATTCCAAAGATTCTCATGATCTGGGGCAGCATTTTCTCCAGCCAAGCCAAACAATGTGAAGAACCTTTAAGAACACCAGGGAACCATCTCAATACCAAAATAGGACTGGGACCAAAGTAGTCTGCAATTTTTAAAGCTCCGATGGTTAATTCCGATGATCAGCCAGGTTTTGTTTGTTTGTTTGTTTAGATCTCGTTTTATTTATTTTTGGCCATGCTGGGTCTTCGTTGCTGCGCTCAGACTTTCTCTAGTTGCGGCGAGCGGGGGCTACTCTTCGCTGCTGTGCGTGCGCGGCTTCTCACTGTGGTGGCTTCTCTTGTTGCGGAGCACGGGTTCTAGGCACGCTGGCTTCAGTACTTGTGGCATGCTGCTTCAGTAGTTGTGGCACAGGGCTCAGTAGTTGTGGCACATGGGCTTAGTTGCTCTGCGGCATGTGGGATCTTCCCGGACCAGGGCTCGAACCTGTGTCCCCTACATTGGCAGGCAGATTCTTATCCACTGTGCCACCAGGGAAGTCCCTATCAGCCAGGTTTAAGAACTACTGAGCAGAGTGGCTTATGAACACAGGGCTTCCAGGCTTCCCAGAATGGAAAGTGCGAGTAAAAGAGCAAATAGGAAAACAAGGTATTAATTCAGATTGGCAAGATTTTAAAAGTCCGACACTATCAAGTGTTGGTGAGGATGTAGAAAAACAGTGGGACTAAGATTAGTATAAGCACTTTGGAGAAAAAGTTGAAAAAACCTGGTAAAGTTAAAGATGTATATATTCTACCACCCAGCAAGTCCACCTCTGGGTGTAGTCCACAGAAAAACACGGACATATGTACAGTGGAGACTGCAGCAGACAAGGCTACACATGGCAGCGGTCTTTCTATCGGCAAAAAAAGTGGCAATGACCTAAACGTGTATCAAGAGAGAATGGCAACAGACGGAAGGAACTGAGGTATATTTGCACAATGCAATACAACAAGTCAGCTAAGAGAAATAAAGTGGGATTACATGCATCAACATAAATAAAGCTTTTTGTAAAATGTTAAACAAAAATTAGGATGTGGAATAATAATATATATACTACAATGACATTTTATAGAGAATAAAAACATGAAAACCACAATACATATTATTTATACCCAATGTGTCTGATGATAATATTTTAAAATTCATAGGAGTGATAAACCTGGGGTAGGACTGAAGAGGAAGCACATCTAGAAAGGATAGATGGGATTTCAATTGAATGCACAAAATTTTTTAAACTATAATACATGCAAAAGTGTGGATCAACACATAAATATAAATTTGAGCAAATGAACTCAAACACAAAAGGGTATCTACTGTACAGTTTCCTTTATATAAAATTCAAAAAAAGACAAAATCAGTCAGTGGTAGAAATGGGACAGTGGTTATATCCTTGTGGGAAGAAAGGATGCAGTAACCAGAAAGGGGTACGAGGGAGCTGCTGGGGTGATGGTGTGAGGGATTCTGTTCCTTGCTCGGGATGCGAACGACACTGTGTTTATTACTTTGTTAACACTTGAGCTGTACACTCCTGAGGTTTGCACTTTTCTCTTTGTATGCTGTACTTCAATAAAAGCTTCAAAAAATATAAAAAGAAAATCTGAAATATTAATGCCAAAATGACGATGTTGAGTGATCACGACACTTTTTTCCAGTAACTTCTGTGACTGTATGAATGAAAAATCATCGAAAATATCTAATTACAAGGGTATCAAGACTATTCAATGGGAAAACAATAGTCTCTGCAGCAAACGGTGCTGGGACGACTCTCCATCCACACACAAAAGAACGACGTTAAAACCCCTAACTCACACCATATATGAAAATAACTCAAAATGGATCAATGATCTAAAGAGATAAAACTACAAAAACTTTTAAAAGAAAACACAGGGGTAAATTTTCATGACCTTAGGTTTAGCAATGGACTCTCAGATGTGACACCAAAGTCAAGAGTAACAGAGGAAAAAAATAAATTGGACAAAATTAGTAACTTCTGTGCATCCAAAGAATTTTATCAAGAAAGCAAAAAGACAAGCTACAGAATGAAAGAAAATATTTGTATGCCATATCTCTGATAAAGATCTAGTATCCAGACTACGTAAAGAACTCTTACAACAATAAAAGACTACCCATTGCAAAAGTGGGCAAACGACTTGAACAGACATGTCTCCAAGGAAGAATACAAGTGGTCAATAAGTATATGAGAAGATGCTCAACATCATTAGCTATTAGGAAAACGCAAATCAAAACCACAATGAAATACCACTTCACAGCAACTAGGACGGCTACAATGAAAAAAAAAAAAAAAGGGAAATAACAAGCACTGATGAGGATGTGGAGAAACCAGAAGCTTCATACACTGCTGGTAGAATGTATCGGGCTGGCCAAGAAGTTTGTTCAGGTCCTTCTGTAACATCTTACAGAAAGACCTGAACGAACTTTTTGGCCAACCCTATAAGTGGTGCAGCATTTTGTAGAAAAGTTTGGCGACTCCTCATAAAGTTAAAAGATAGAATTATCCAGCAACTGGGAAACGGACCCAGCAATTCCACTGCTAGGTATCTACTCAAAAGAACTGAAAACAGGGCTTCCCTGGTGGCGCAGTGGTTGAGAGTCCGCCTGCCGATGCAGGGGACATGGGATCGTGCCCTGGTCCGGGAAGATCCCACATGCCGCGGAGTGGCTGGGCCCGTGAGCCATGGCCGCTTATGCTGCGCGTCCGGAGCCTGTGCTCCGCAACGGGAGAGGCCACAACAGTGAGAGGCCCGTGTACCGAAAAAAAAAAAAAGAAGAACTGAAAACAGATGCTCAAATCCTTATACACGAATGTTCATAGCAACACTATTCACAATAGCCAAAAGGTGGAAACAACCCAAATGTCCGCTGATGGATGAATGGCTAATCTACATGAAATACTACTCAGTCATAAAAAGGAATGAGGTATGTATATATGCTACAAATGGATGAATCTCTAAAACATTATGCTAAGTGAAAGGAGCCAGATACAGAAGGTCACATATTGTATAGTCCCATCTATATGAAATACCCAGAATAGGTAAATCCTAGAGACAGAAAGGAGACGGGAGGTTTCCAGGGCCTACGGGGAAGAAGGTATGGAGAGTGACCGCTTAATGGATACAAGGTTCCCTTTTGCAGTGATGCCAATGTTTCCACCAAAGTGGTGGATGCAAGACACTGTGAATGTACTAAATGCCACTGAATTACACATTTAAATGGTTAATTTATGTCATGTGAATGTCACCTCAATAGAAAATAACATTTAATTAAATGAAAGAGTATACAGTGAGAAATGTATTATTACCAAGAAATGCTCAATCTACACTCATTAGACCTTTCACTCTGGAAGTGGGTTAACCAAAAGCTATCCGATATCCGTCCAACTGATGAACTAATTCTCTTTCTTCTGAGGGAATTAAATCCTCTTGTTAGTCTGAATGACAGGCAATAATACAAAAAAGAAAGGGGTAAGAAAGAATGTCCAGCCACAGGGACATACACAGCAGACTTAGGCAGGTTTGGTTTTTTTTTTTAACCATTTTAAATTATAAATAAAAGACAACTCACCCTCACGATGATGCCCATGCGTTTGCTTTCGTAGGTGAAAGGGAAGATCTGCAAGATGGTGAAGTTCAGGATCTGGTCACCAGGGGTCCTCAGCTGCATGGAAGACTGGTCACGGCCCACCAGTGTTAAGCCCACACTTTCGGTCCACTGCACCAGGGCCACCTAAATGTGACAAGGGTCGAAGGTCAGATACACAGCCGAGGATCCTGGTTCACAGGTCAAGCAAATGAACATAAAGGTGGATGGGGGAGCAGAGACAGGTGAGGCTGAGCAGGGCCTGCATCCCTGGAGGAGGTCGTGCTGGCCGGTGACAGCCCCGCCCCTGCCCCTCTAGGCCTGCAGGGGGGGGGCTCCGCGCTCACAGCTGCCGTCTCTCCTGGGCCCTAAAGCAGGCCACACGCCAGAGCTGTGGCAGAGAGAACCGCACAGGCTCAAGGATCAGCACAACCAGAGATCACGTCTGGAAGGAGCAACACCAGGCCAGGCCAACCACAAACATGGGGAAGCCAGGAGCACGACGCCGGGGTGGGGCGACTCACCTCCAGGCTCCCTGTTAAACTCACACACACTCAGCCAGGAGGGCATCTACAGCAGTGCTCGACTGGGCAGCTCCGCCCCCCAAGGGGCACATGGCAACGTCTGGGGACAGTTTGGGCTTCACAGCTGAGGAGGGGGTGGATATTTTCTACTGACATCTCGTGGGTGGAGGCCAGGGATTCTGCTAAACATCCTACAACACACAGGACAGCCCCCATGACAGAGAATCACCCCACCCCACATGGCAGGCAGTACTGACGGGGAGAACGCTGGTCTGTACAGATGCGGAAACTGAGGCTTGCGGAAGCTCATTAAGTTGCCTGAGGTGATGCTCCGGGGCAACGGCCGGCTAGGCAGGAACCTGGATCCTCCACCACCCGCTACACTTCCTAGGACCACGGTTCTGTCACCAGCTGGAATCTTCTCACAGCCCGAGCAAGGTTTGCTTCACTTCCAGTCAAAGGCATGGAGGATGCAAATTCCAAGACAGGGGCCAGACCAGTGGGAACTGTGGCAGGCAGGAGCCAGTGCCCCCTCTGAAGGAGGCTGCCCCGCGGGAATGCGGACCCAGGGTGGCCAGAGCTTCCAGTTTCTCAAGAAAAACCAGAAATCTGACCTTGTCCCTGAGATCTCTAACTTTTCAATGTAAGCCACTAAGCTGCACGTTTTAAGCGCCCATGATGAAAATAAAACACGTCTACAGATGAATCTGGTCTGGGGTCTTCAAGGAAAGAAGGAAATAGGAGTGGAAAAGGCGGGGACAGAAGGGGGAGCTGGGGAGGGGAGACCACCAAGCCCTCACCGCCACTGCCACAGGAAGGGGGCTGCGCCATGAGGTGGGGGGGAGACAGGGGTAAGTACAAAGAGCCTACAGCGTACAAACCACAAGGTCTTCGTGTTTACTTGTCAGCACAGCCCATGGAGGCAGGAAGTACCAAGCAGCTCTACCCGACGGACGAAGAAACAGAGTCAGAGAGGCCAGGTGAGCTGTTCTCGGCGGGCAGCTACCATGGGCTGAGATGAGATCGAATCCTGTGTCTAGCTGACCCAAGTAGCCCAAGGGAAAGTGCCAATCCCGGGCCATCCAATGCCTGTTCTCTAAACACGGGTGCACACACATCAGTGCATCCTTAGTGGGTGTGCCCGGTCACCCGACTCACTGTCACCGTTAGAAAGTTGACGGGGGGCATGGTAGGCATAGTAACAGCCCCCAAAGGTGCCCACCTCCTAATCCCCACTGACCTCCACCTCCAAAAGAAAGGGCTAATCAAGTTTGGTTTTGTTTGTTTTGCTACTAACCTGCATAAGTCTTTGGAAACTCATTCATATAGTTGTTTCATCTAATCACTCTGAATTTCAATATGGCCTGTCCTATCTGCTAACAATCTTCTTTCCAAGTTTAAAATGAACAAATCAGTAAACACTGATATAAATTTTAAAATCCCATCCATATAAATATTAAAAACTTTGGGTACATGCAGTAAAACGCTTATAGGATGATACACATGAAGAGAAATTACTTCACTCTTCTCTCTATATACTACTGAAATATTTTAGTGTGTACACACACTTCTTTTATTTAGTTATTTATTTATTTTGCGGTACATGGGCCTCTCACTGTTGTGGCCTCTCCCGTTGCGGAGCACAGGCTCCGGACACGCAGGCTCAGCGGCCATGGCTCACAGGCCCAGCCGCTCCGCGGCATGTGGGATCTTCCTGGACTGGGGCACGAACCCGTGTCCCCTGCATCGGCAGGCGAACTCTCAACCACTGCGCCACCAGGGAAGCCCCATCTTTTATTTTTAATATTTTTAATTTTAATTAAGTAAATAAATATCCCAACACAATACGAGATTATTACAAATACGTAGCTTGACTAAATTTACATCCTCCTCTACATACCAGTTTAGTAACAAAGAAAAAGGAAATTCTTCTTCGGATGCTTTCCAACACGACCGCCAGGGAAAAGATTTTTTCATCCTTGCTTTTAAACAGCTGTTGTTTCACCCCTTAAAAACGTATTTAATTGCTCTGAAAAGATGTGAAGAGTCTGTAATACTGGGCTTCAAGGAGATACACTAATTCCCCCAAAGCCTGTTCTTAACTTCAATCAAGAAAGGATCTGAAACTCCAGAACGGGAAGTGGCTTTCAGGGCCGTAGAGGCAGTTCTGGCCTTGGCCAGCCTGGGTCCCCCTGCCGCGGACCCCACAGGACTGTGTTGGAGGGGAAGTTGAACCATGAACACAGCGACAAGTGTTCCCGGGGAAGCATGAATTACAGCTGAATGGAAACATCTTCTAACCATGCTTTCTTCTACAGCAAACCCCTCGAGGGAGTTAAGGAACCTACTTTGACTGTGCTGGTTGCCCCACCTCCCATCTCCCACCCCTTGGGTCCAAGGTCCTAATCAAAACCTCATAAGTCCCCTTGGGGGCTGATTCCAACAGGATATGAGCCCTGCAGGGGAGCCTTTCTTTCTCACCTTACACTCCCTTATTCCAACTTTAACATTGAGTCAGCTTTAATTTAAAGCTGCTTTCTACCACAACATATAAAATCCCCCAGGTCCTACTGAGAAGAGAGCAGTTTAGAACTGGGGAGCTCACTAACCCTTCTCAACAGCAGTGGGGACAAACATTTCAGCGGTCAGGTGGGACGACTCCATCCCTTCCTGAAACAAGATGATGTAAATGAGGCTACTTCTGCTAGAGGGTCTGAGCTTCAATTCAAAGGAATCATCCTGTATTGCCAAATCAGAAAGGATTTCAGGGTCTTTTTTTTTTTTTCTCTTACAGCCGCACTACACCGCAGGTGGGATCTTAGTTCCCTGACCAGGGATCAAACCCGCACCCCCCTGTAGTGGAAGCGTGGAGTCTTAACCACTGGACCGCCAGGGAAGTCCCCAATCTCAGGGTCTTGAGCCTCGCTGTCCTTAACAGCCAGAGCTGGGGTCTCAGGGGGCGTCGGGTCAGACTACCCGGAGGTCAGAAGAGCAGCAGAAAAAGAAACCTCGTAAAAGGTAAATGAATGAACAAATAAATGAGAGGCAAAAGCAAATGCTAGAAACCAAGAAAGGGCCGGAGCGGGGGATCTGGGCTCCACGAGTCAGCTGTGCGTCTGGTTTGGGTCAGGAAATTAAAAAAAGAGCCTCCTACTCCACCCTTCCGCCTCCAAAAAAAAAAAAGCCCATCTGAAGAATTCTTGTCAGAGCTGTCCATGAAAGGGCTTTTTCATCATTTGTTGGTCAGCAATGAACCACCTGTGACAAGCTTTAATAATCTTCCCTTTGTACCTGGGAACGTGTGCTTGGGAATTATGCCAGACAGGCTAAAGAGCCTTGAATTCCTGTCAAAAGCAGGATGCATATGAAATACAAGAACATGCATGAATCTGCCATCTGATTAAAACGGTGCTTTGGGGGCATTCAATCAGATAAACACCCAGGCTTACAAAGAACGGCCAGTCTGCCTGAAGCCAGGCCTTTCAAGCTTATAAATACCCACAGACCTAGGTATTCTTTACTTTATTAAGAAATAGGCTCCAAAATGTGCCACATGGTGGTTTGCAGGTTTGAACGCCAACAGGAGCAGGGCAGGCAGCGGACCGGGGCAGGGCCGGCCACCTAGGGACAGGGCTTGGGGGAGGGGGCTAACGGCTGCCAGGTGGAAACTGGGCCCAGTCTTTCCAGATCTGATCTTTCTCAGGAGAAGCTGATTTTTATAGAACACTGAGTGATTTTTAAATATTGCTGCTTTTCTTTTAAACACAGCATGGAGCAAACAAAAAACAGCCTGCTACATTTTTTTTTTTTTTTTTTTTTTTTGCGGTACGCAGGCCTTTCACCGGTGTGGCCTCTCCCGCTGCGGAGCACAGGCTCCAGATGCGCAGGCTCAGCGGCCATGGCTCACGGGCCCAGCCGCTCCGCGGTATGTGGGATCTTCCCGGACCAGGGCACGAACCCGCGTCCCCTGCATCGGCAGGTGGACTCTCAACCACTGCGCCACCAGGGAAGCCCCAGCCTGCTACTTTTAAGCATCAGTGGACAAGGTGGTAGAATAAAAAGCCACTCCCTGATCCGAATTTCCTGATCCTATACTTGAAATTCAGCCTCTTGGGACTTAACTCTGCTAAAAACAAGTATTTGAAAAGGAAGAATGGCATCATCTCCATAGAAGTTTAGCCACTTAGAAACGACTATTTACTTAAGTCCATTCTGGACCAATACTAATGTGATACGGGACAGGACTTTTGCATGTATGGCCACAGATGAGCTAATACCAAGGAAGGCTCATTTGACAGTTTTCTACAGTGCCCCCAAAATCCCACAGTCCTGCCTGACACAGGACCCCTATCTTCTGAGCAACCAAAATCTTCTTTCAAAATTCTACCCCAGTGGTTAATACATAACATTGATGGAGGATTTTTTCCTTAAGTTCCCGACCGCTGTTCTTTGACCTCACCCTCAGGTCCAAGGCCCTGGCAACGTGATGGTAGAGCCCCACCAGCCTCCTAAATCTCTCTGGGTCAACACTCCACACTCCATCGTGCACACATCTGAATGCTGGCATTGTCTGAAGCCTGGAGCTGAGGCTCAGACACGAGGAGGCATTCAGGGGACTGACAGGGATGTGGTTATGGAGGAAAAAGAAACCCCAAGGCTGCAAAGGGACGGGAGATTGCCAGCCCCACCTCAAGGCCACAGGCTTACCTTTCCCCAATGGTTTTTATCCTCACTCTTTACAACAGCGTTAAGAAAATGCAAAATGAGACAACTGAGACCTTTCATGCATGCTGAGAGATGTACAGAGAGACTGAATGAGCGAGGCTCTCCATCATGACATTATTTACGACAGCCACAAGTGGGGGACAACCTAAATGTTACGCTTGGGAGACAGAGAAAATAATCTGTGGTGTATCTAAGCAGCAGAATATAGAGCAGCCACTAAGAATATTCTTACTATAGATAGTTACCGGAAAGGGATAATGCAAGGGAACAAATCAAGGTCATCGAACATATATCGTATATATACAGAAGAGAAATAGGCAGGAAAAACACCAAACATTTTTGGCTTTTCTTTCCTGTCATTTTTTTTCTTTTTCTATAACAAGCTAATGTTACTCTTATAATTAGTGCGGGGCGGGGGGGGGGGGAGACTAAAAATAAAATCTGCTTCTAGATTAGCTGTACCTTCACTATACCCCTTTTTCTTATATCTCCCCTGTCTGCATTACTCCCAGCTTCTGACATTCTAATGGATGCAGGAATGCTCTCCATCTACAGACTCACGTCTGGAGGAGAGACCCACTCGCTCTTCGCCCAACTCTCACGGCCACTTGCAAGGGGGCCATTTCAAGGTTACTGTGGACTAGCGCAGAAACACATCCTTTTTGGTTTTCCCTTCTAAGGGCTGGATCCTGAAGAGACGGACGGTGAAGGCAAGATGCTCAGAAGGTAGGCTTCTGGGGTCTGGCAGAAGACGGTTATTATCACCAAGCCTGGAAGCTTATAAGATGAGAAAAGAGGGAAGGGACACACACAAAAGGTGCCACTGAGTTTTGGAGATCCCAGACACAACACTGGCTCAGTGCACGTGTCCCAAGGGGACCGGAGTAGGTAAAAATAATTGGGCACTCTGGAACTTCACCCAGGATCCGCCCTGAGCTCCCCAAACGCGAGTGCTTCACTGTCTACAGCACTTGTGAGTTGACAAAGCACCTTCAAGCCATCATGCCATGGGTAGGGCCGTGGTCCTGTGGGGTTACGAGCCCCACCTCTGGACATGGGCTGCGGGTTTTAACCTCGCCAGCCGTGTGACCTTGGGAATATTCCTTAGCCAAGCTATACCTCATTTGCAAACAGCACGATCACAGTAATTCCGGGTGGTAAGGGATGCCCGTAACGCGGTGCCTGGAACAGAGCAGATAAGCAACAGGTGACCCCTTCTTACCACTGGCAGCATCACCGCTCCCCTCACTGCTCCCTCACTTCTCTAAGGGTCATGAGCTCCGCGTGATGTTATCAGCCCCTCTCTACCTACGAGGAGGCTGAGTGCAGCTTAAAATCACACCGCTAATCAAGTCCGCCCTGGCAGTGACACACGACCCGCAGCTGCACTGCGGGGTAAGGAGGGGTAGTGCGATGCCCCCATCTTTCAGAAAAATTAGTGGAAATGAAGGTCTTGAAATGCCATTGCGAGATGACAGCAACCCAACATTTTAGCAAAACTCAGCTGACGTCCCACACAGCGACACCACACACACGGACATGCTTTAGAAGGATGAGTAACGCAAAGCAAGGTGCAAAACTTTATCTATAATTTACAATTGTGCTCTTAAATTTTTTAAATAGGTTAATAATTAAAGGGTGAGGAAAATTCTAATGTATGCAAAGAATTATCTCTGCAAAGGTACTCAGATATTGAGAACAGTGGGCGGCTCGGAGGCAGAGGTCAGGGGAGGGGCCCTGTGTAGAGACTGTGAGAAAGGAGGGGGCGGGGTGCCTCAGGGGAAGATGGAGATAGACTTCTCGCACTGCGCCCTGAGCAGGGGTGGCCACACAGAACATCCTACACATTACCCAGAACTTGTAACTAAGGGTTCTGAAATCACTGAGTTACTCAAGGCACAGCCACATACAGCAGGCCACTTTCATTTACACTCACACACACGCACACACACCCATGCACATCCACACGCCACACACGCTCTAACAGCAGCCGTGCACACATCACGTGCACGTGTTCACACCCACACTCGTGCACATATGTACACGTGCCCACATGCACGCGCACACACACGCACGTACACATAAACCCTACAGGACCATGAAAACCATCTGGCTTTCTCAAGGATATGACTTAACCCACTTCACCCTCCTTCCCTCCTCGTACTATAGTGTGATTCTGTACCAGAGAAACATACAACTGTAATTCTACATATATGCCCACATTTAGGAAAAATCTGGGTAACTCTACACCCGAACGTAAACAGTGGTTATCACTACCTAGTGAAAATTACAGGTTATGTTTATCAACTTCTTTAGACAAATGAACGAGTCCCAGGGTGGATTCTATCTGCTCGGAGGAGAGCACTTCCTTGACCACTCACGCCAAGAAGGACACGTTAAGAGTTGTATCACAGTGACCCCCCCCTCCACTGCACCCCACCTCCAACACTGCCAAATATCCTGCAAACGATGGGATGCTGTCAGGGCTGAAGCCTGCTCGCCCGAGGATCTTAGGACCACTTCTCTCTGGCCAGATTACATCTGTCTCATTTCCCCTGGGAGTTTACTGTACAGGCTGGGGGTTGGCGGTGGGGGTGGGGGTGGGGGTGAGGGCAGTGCCCCCCAGGCCGTAATCAATAGCTGAATACAGACACTTCAAGGCTTCCCAGGCGGAATGTACACAGGAAACAAATTTAGGAAATCCTGCTTTCTGTTACAGGAAATGAATCCTAGGCCAACTGGTAGAAATTACTCCAGGAGCTCCAAAGTAAAGAGGACACTGGCTTCTGTATGTATTCCATCAACTGACCTTGCCCGCACCAGCCAGGTTTTATTGATATAGAATTTCAAAGGTAGGATTCTAGACCCAGCCACTCCTACGTGGAATCCCACAGGGATCTGGAAACAGTACAGCTTTCTGAAAGATTTCACTGGAACTAGATTTAACCTATTTTCTGTCAGACGGTATATTTACATAAACAGATTTATATTTTGAGGTACGCATCTTTTGAAGTAGTTTAAAAGGCTGGTGAGTAAAATATTAACAGTGGTTATACCTTCAGTTAGTAGGACTATGGTTTACTTTTTTTTCTTCTCTACATTTTCATATATTCTATCATAAACATGAAATGACTGTGTAATAAAAAAAATAAATAAAGTTGTGGGGAAAAGGAAACCAAGAAAGTAACACTGACCTCTGTGAAGACACCAAAGACCAAAAGAAAATACCTTTTTTTGAAAAAGAGCAAACTGCTATTCAGAATCTTAGAAAAACAAAACAAATCTGAATCCAAAGGCAATTAATGGACAGCAGAGATAAAGGGCTCTTCTCTTTAACAAAAAGGAGCTGAAAAGCACAAAGCATTCCATGGAAGATTTACCTTCATGGAAAAATCTTTGCACTGCCCTAAAACAAATATATCAAAGTTCAGTGGGAACCAGGGGTGTGGGACAGGCATTAAAGACCGTCACATATGCATGTCAATAGCCAATCGGAGCCCAGAGGCACAAGTGCTGATGGGATCACCAACATTTAATTTAAATTCTATGAAATACCCACAAGCTACTGGTCCCCAGGCCGTAACTACCAAGAATCTGGTCCTTTCTCACAGGGACCATTCAATGGTATCACCCTCCCATTCCGAAACGGAAAGGCAAGATCAAGCAGACTAACCCTGGTTAAGACACGGTGACAAATACGACAAGCTTCTGGTCCCAGGGCACAAGTCTCAGTAGGCTCACCCATACCTATCCCCCACCTCCCCCTTCTCTCTGCACACAATTCCCATCTCAGGATTTGGCCAAGGGTTACCAGATTTTTCACCCCTAAAAAGCCTGGTTCAAATATCAATGGTCAACAGAGGAACTGGGCTTCACAGCTTGAGCTCTTCCACAAACACCAAGCAGATGAGGAGTTGTCTCCCAGGGGACACATTCCATTGCCCCAGAAAAGGAGGAAGAAGAGACTGGGCAGGGAAAGACACACCCAAGTGTCCTGCCATTTCTGACCTTTGGAAAAGATTCTTACTGTGCCACCCTCCCCCCACCTCTGCCCGCACATCACGTCAACCACTGGTTCACGGATATTCTCAGATGAGTCCAGACCTCCAAAACACTTCACATACCAAAGAAGCCCGTCCCTCCTTCTTAAAATGAACAAAAATCATCATCATCATGACTGGGAATCCTTGCAACATTGGTGGAAGAGTAAAATGGTTAAAAAAGAAAATCCCGGGAAGCACTCTGGTAATTTACGTCATGAGCCTTAAACATACTCATTCAGTTTGACCCACAGGATTTACTGACCACATACTAAGGGCCTCACAACACCCTCCTGTGGGTTCCATGTCACAGACACACAGTGGGGATATGGAACCCGCTCAGGCAACTGTCTCACTCCTGCCGCCCCAAGGGGTGTGAGCTGCTGCCTTGTTTAACGTAGACTCCACAGTGCCTGGCCCACGGGAGGCACTCAAAAATACCTGGTGAATTAATGAACCCCGTCACACCATTTCTAGAAATAGCAAGTGTAAGGATACTCACTGCAAATGTTTATAAACACTGTTGCTCAAACATAGAAATAACCTAAATTCCAATAATATGAGAACAGTTGAAGACATTAGGGTCCATACCGTAGGCAGTGAATCTGAAAAACTGTGTAATGTTCAAGAAAATGGAGAAACAGGTATGATAAAATATTAGTGAAAAAAGAACAAATATAGGCAAAACCCATAACTATATTAAAATGCTCATTTTTTTACGAAAAAATACACGAAAACCTAGTGGAGGGGCTATATATCAAATTAATAAAAATTAATATTTAGTGGTTTCTGAAAAATGGTTTAGTAAAAGGATTAAGAGTTTGGGCTCTGAAAACAAACTCCCTGGGTTAAAGCCCTGACCCTGTCACTTAGGGGACTGGTGTTGTAACGTAAGTCAGCCACAGAAAATGGCAACTTTACCAGGAGGAAACCTGGGAGACACCACCTTAGCCAAGAAACCTAAGTTAACATCTCCGAGACCTAGACACGCCAACATCACGCGTCTCCGGATACCCTGCACCGAGGACAGTGCCAGAAATGCATAACCTGAGTCAACATCATAAGAAAATGTCAAATACAAACTGAGGGACATTCTACAAAACAGATAACCTGTATTCTTCAACAGAGTCGAGGCTGTGACGGTCAAGGAAAGCTGAGGAACTGTGCCAGGTTCATAGAAACACCAGATGGTCCAGTGGTTATGACTCCGAGCTTCCACTGCAGGGGGACGTAGGTTCGACCCCTGGTTGGGGAACTAAGATCCCACATGCTGCACGGCTTGGCCAAAAAGAAAAATTAAATTTAAAAAATAAAAATAAAAGGGACACCAGAGGCGGTACAACTGAACGTGGTGTGTACTCCTGGACTGGTTACTGATCTGGGGAAAATATTTTTTTCTTTTTTTGTAAAAAAAAAAAAAAAAGTGAGTGGGACAGTTGATGCAATTTTAATAAGATCTGCAAGTCAGATAACAGACTGTATCAACATTAATTTCCTGATTCTGATAAATGACCTTGTTTTGTAGGGAGATTTTTAGGAAATATTTAGGAATAAAAGGGGATCATGCCTGAAGCTTTTACTCTTCAAAGGTGAAGATGAAGCAAAAGCAGAGAAGTGTTCACATTTGAAGAATCTGAGTAAAGTTTGGGTAAAGGGGACTTCTTTGTGTTAATTTTACAACTTTTCCAAAAATCTGAAAGTACTTCAAAATTAAAAAGTCTAAAAAAAAAAATCCAGGGAAGATATAAAAATGTAATGTACAGCACAGGGAATATAGCCAATATTTTATAATAACTTTATATGGAGTATAATCTCTAAAAATATCAATCACTTTGTACTCCTGAAACTCATATAATATTGTAAATCAACTATACTTCAATTAAAAAATAATAAGAGAAAAGAAAAGCCACTATACTTTGAACTCTTAAAAAAAAAAAAACAAAAAACTAGGAACTTCAGGCCAAGTATTTAATCTCTCTGTCCTTGACCTTTCTCTTCTGAAAATGGGGATAATCATAGTACCTCTTAGTTGCTGGGATGAAGATTTAATGAATAATACAGAGTACGTCAAATGGGACCTGACGTGTACCAAATACTCAAGGGAAGTTACCTATTGTTATCTTTTATGAGTGAAGTTGCAAATAACCCATTTCCTTCTTTATATTCTTCTGAAATTTCCAAATTTTCCACACTACAAAAAATTGCTTCCATAATCAGAATAAAAGTTTTTTTTAAGGAAAGAAAAAAGAAAGGAAGGAAGACTGGAAAATAAAAAAAAAAACCAAAATGTTAACAGACTAGTAAAACATGGACTCTGTCTTAACTACACTCAAGTCAGGGAGCAAAGGACATGATACCATTTTCATGCTGGGCGAGGGAGTTCTCTGCCTACACCTACACAAAAGGCGTTCCTATCATATGGCACCCTAAGAGAAAAAGCAGTTAGGGGCTTCTTACAGAAAACACTACACAGGCAACTGTATTACCAGGTCCTATGCTCTTGAACACAGAATTACATGAATCCTTTCAGCTTTAGCAAGAGTTGATGCTTAGATACAAAAATATCTGGCTTACTAGACTTCATCAAAATTTAAAACTTCCACGTTTCAAAGGACACCATCAAGAACATAAAAGATAGAATGGGGGCCTCCCTGGTGGCGCAGTGGTTGAGAGTCCGCCTGCCGATGCAGGGGACACGGGTTCGTGCCCCGGTCCGGGAAGATCCCACATGCCGCGGAGCGGCTAGGCCCGTGAGCCATGGCCGCTGAGCCTGCGCGTCCGGAGCCTGTGCTCCACAACGGGAGAGGCCACAACAGTGAGAGGCCCGCATACCGCAATCTGACAGGAGGCTTTTATCTCAAATACATAAAGAACTCTTACAACTCAATAACAAAAAGACACATAACACAATTAAAAGTGGGCAGAGGGGGCTTCCCTGGTGGCGCAGTGGTTAAGAGTCCGCCTGCCGATGCAGGGGACATGGGTTCGTGCCCCGGTCCGGGAAGATCCCACATGCCGCGGAGCGGCTAGGCCCGTGAGCCATGGCCGCTGAGCCTGCGCGTCCGGAGCCTGTGCTCCGCAACGGGAGAGGCCACAACAGTGAGAGGCCCGCGTAGCGCAAAAAAAAAAAAAAACCCCAAAAATCAAACAAGACAAAGAACTATTATAAACATGTTCCATGAGGTGAAGGAAATACTCTCAAAATGGATGGAAAGGTAGACAATACGAGCAGAAAAAAAAAAAAAAAAAAAAAAAAAAGTGGGCAGAGGGCCTGGATAGACATTTCTCCAAGGAAGATACATAAAGGGGCCAATAAGCATATAAAAAGATGCTCAACGTTATTAACCTTTGGTATCAGAAACACGAATCAAAACCACAATGAGATTTCACTTCACATTCACTAGATCGGCGAGAATCAAAAGGAGGGACGATGACAAGTGTCGGCTAAGATGCAGAGAAACTGGAGCCCTCATACCTTGCAGGTGGGAATTTAAAACGGTACAGCCACTTTAGAAAACAGTGTGGCAGTTTCTCAAAAGGCTAAACATAAATTTAACATGACCCAGCAATCCCTCTCCTACACGTACACCAAGAGAAATGAACACATATGTCTGCGCAAAAACCTGGACACGTGTTCATAGCACAATAGACCCCCCAAAGAAAATACAGACATATATATATATATTATATGCATAGAAAATATATCAACGGTCCGAATGTTCATCAACCAAAGACTGGATACACAAAACACAGTATTACCCATTCAATGGAATATTGTTCATCCATAAAAAGGCATGAAGTATAGATACATGCTACCACACGGATGAATCTTGAAAATACATGCTAAGTGAAAGAAGTGAGATGCAAAATGTGTGTGTATCTTTCCATTTGTATGAAATGTCCAGAATAGGCAAATCTACAGAGATAGAAAGTAGGTCAGTGGTTGCCAGGGGCTGGAGGGAGGGAGGGTGGGAGTCTACGGGAATACAGGCACGGAGTGCTTCCTTTTGGGTTGACAAAAGTGTCACAAAAATCGATTCTAAAATCGACTGTGGTAATGGTTGCATAACTCCGTGAACATACTATTTTAAAAAACCACTGACCTGTATGTATCTGTCACACGGGCGATTGTATGGTATGTGTATTATATCCTAATTAAGCTGTTTTTTAAAAAAGGAAAGTGGTTTCATGGGACCTGTGCCCCTTATGCGCTGCCCGTCTGAACCACAAACAAGATCTCTCGCTGCTTCCTAACTCAGGATGTATCTCAAGTCCAAGGCTACTCCTTCTAGAGGAAGATCAAGGGCTGCAGGCATTTGCCAGCCTGTTTCCCTAGCGGCCCAGCATCGTCCCGGATCCTGCTGCCCTGACAGGCGGCCCCACCTGGAGCAGGTGGGAAATGGGCAGGGCATCCCGCATGCCGGGGCTTACCTCGTCCGGGCTGGACGCCTGGTACACGCGGCAGGAGTCCTCGTACTGCTTCTCCGCCTCGGCCTGGTCGGTGACACCGCTGGACTCGTACACGGGGGTGACGTTGTGGCACAGCGCGATGGCCTTGACGGCTTCGTGCACACGGGTGCCCATGGTCCGCCGCACCTTGGTGGTGAGCGCGGGGCCCTTCTGAGCGGGCGGGTCCTGGGATTGCTAGGAGAAGAGGAGACCAACGAGGAAGATGACCAGAGACACGGAAGGACCTCGAGAGGGAAGAAGAACGACCCTGCGGAGTCGCTGCTTCTCTTTCAGCTGCCCTAACACACGTCACTCTGGGGGTGTCTCCAGTAACACTGCCATGAGGGCGTGCAAGTCAGGGATCCGGTCACGGGCGTTCAGCCAAAAACAAAAATGCAAAATAAATAGAGGAAAAAAATGACAGCTTGGTGAATGTGGGTGATGCTACCTGAGAACCTGGGAACGTGCCTTCCTTTGGGTGGTGCTGGGGGCCTCTGACCGAGTGGGGGCCCCATTACACTTCAAGTGATGCTGCTGCTTCAGACCAGGGCGTCCAGACCTCGGCACTGCTGACATTTGAGGAAGATAATTCTCCGCTGGGGCTGGCGGCAGGGGGAGAGTCCTGTGCATAGTGGGATGGCTAGCAGCTTCTCTGGCCTCCATCTACTAGATGCCAGACGCAACCCCCAGTTGCAACAGGAGAACAAAACTCTCTTCAGATGTTGCCAATTGCCCATGGAGACCAAAATCATGCCCAGTTTAGAACTGCTGTTTTAAATGGACATTCCTCTCAGTTTAAAATTGAAGACAGGGGACTTCCCTGGTGGCTCAGTGGTTAAGAATCCGCCTGCCAATGCAGGGGACACGGGTTCGATCTCAGGTCCAGGAAGATCCCACATGCCGCGGAGCAACCAAGCCCATGTGCCACAACTACCAAAGCCCACGTGCCTAGAGCCCGTGCTCCGCAACAAGAGAAGCCACCGCAAGGAGAAGCTCACGCACCACAACGAAGAGTAGCCCCCGCCCGCCGCAACTAGAGAGAAAAGCCCACGCGCAGCAACGAAGACCGAACACAGCCAAAAATAAGTAAATTTTTTTAAAAAATGAATTCAACAGTATGGACGGGGGCTCTAGGGGGTAACAAGCAACCAAGGGCAGGTCCGGGGAGCATATCAGTAACAACCAGAAAGAAGCCTGGCTGGCTGGACACACTGCAAAATGGTACCTACAAGTCCACTGGGGGTAGATTTTCAAGAGTAAACTTAAATGTACTCAAGCTTTGCCTTCCACACTGGCCAGGGACCCTAACTCTTGTCTAAGAAGCAGTTCTGTTGCTTACACAGCCCTCATCCGTCCCTTTCAAAGCACAGCTTGGCCTCCTAATGGGTTAAGTTGGGGAAAAGGTTTTGAGCAACATGGTAAAAAGAGTACTGAAGGCTGAGAAATCTGAGCCTGATTCTCGGGTGGGTGTGAACAGCTGTGTGACCTTTTCCCGCAAATGAGAGGAGTGGGCTAGGGGGTGGTTTTCACCCCACGTGCTGAGTAGAGAAATCCCGAGAAACCCGCTCAGCACCATCAAACGTGGAGGACAAGCAACCCCATACCCATCTGTGTTACACACCGGGTACCATGAAGGCCTAGCTTTGAATAAAGGGGTTCTACTGCCTTAAAATACAATAAAAAATTAAGACCACTTGCCAACAGTCTATGAGTTAGTGTTCAATAAGAAACACTCAGGTGCCCTCCCATGACCCACCTGATTAGCCTCTCTGTCCAACCTCCTTCCTGCCTCAGGGCCTTTGCACTTACGGGACCCACTTCCTAGAACGCTGCATCCCACATCCCTGCAGAGCTAGCTCACTCCACCTCATCATTCAGGTCTCCATTCAACGTTTCCTCCTCAAAGTCACCTCCCCTGAGCCCCCTGATCCATGCCGCCCCCTGTGCCCACCCCACTGGGAGCCACGCTTCTCCATCACCATGTGTGTTATTGTCTCCACTGGCTAAAACTGAATCCTTTACCTGATAATTCTCCTGTTAGACCATGAGAACAGACAGCTTGTCTACTGAATTCTAGTACCAAGGGCCGTAGTAACTAGCAAGAGATATTTGTTGAACAAACAAACAACTCAATATTCCTAAGATACTGGTTAGAAGTCCTCATTTGTCATGAACTTTTTTTCCATTTCTAAGAAGAAATAAATATCAAAATTGACCAACATCAGTTCCAGATTTTAAGTCACAGTTTAGGACAAAAGACCTACAATAGTCTTCCTGCCTCTACAACTGAGTCTCGGAAGCTGGAGATGTTTGTGAAGTTACTGAATGCTGTGTTCCATTAAAAACATATTTTATCCAACAGACCAGAAGCCATCCGATCTTTTAGAATGAATCACGTTTCATACCCATGAACACATGGTTGCCCAAAATAGAGAACAGATGGGTTATGAGAAACAAGAAAAGGACTTTCATTTAATTTTTTAATACTATTTTTAGCAGTGGCATTATACTCCTCAGGTAATTAGACAATTACTAAATTATTCTGGTCATGCAGGCACACACACTGCTCTGGCTTCCTGCTCTGTTAACCTCTGGTGTCAAGAGGACGCGAGTTTCACTTCCAGGCCAAAGGGCACGGCATGGTAACAATAATTAGAGTAATATATCAGAACTACAGTTTAAATGAATCATTATTTGCCAAGTGCTTTTAATCATAAAGAATTTAACTTTAAAATTATAACGAGGACTGAAGATTTACAGAAAGGTTCCCTCTCCGGGAGAGACTAAATCAAGAACATTTTTTCTAAACTCTATAATTTATGTTCTAGCCATGGACACATGTCTTCATTTTTTTTGCCCACATTCCCCAGCACCTGGACCAAATTATTACTTAACATTAGGAGCAAGAACAAGACCTTTGACAAAGTAATTGCTCTGGCTGGCAAGTTTTAGTAACAGTGGATTTGAATGAAAGGCTGAGTTCAGGGCATCTTCCACAAACCTTAGGATTTTATAAGCAATCTGATTCTGTCTACAGAAGTATTTCCACTCATATCTCAAATGTGGGATAACACAGAGCTTTGGGGTTTTGCATTCCAGGTGAAACCACACTAGGGCAAGGCAAAAAAGAGAAACAGCCCAGAGTTTTGCAAAGACCTCACTCTCAGATCAGGGAACCATTTGACAACAAACTAGAAAATGATGGTGACTGAACTGGACCAACATCACAGGCAGACTGGTTTACTATCTCCACGTTCATTTCTCTCTCTCTTAAACTGATACTTATCCCACTTTCCTACTGTTTCAGGGAAGAGGGGTCATAACCGTTGATTCTGAAATTCTCTTTTAATTTGCAAACAAAAGGCTTGTCCACACACCAAATGGCAATCCACATATATCATGAAGGCACTGGTAATTACCAGGAGCTCGGCTAGTGTTCGTATTGAGGCCCAGTCCTCAAACATCCTCACATTCCCCATATGGAAGAGTTTCACATTGTACAGTGTTTATCTCTAGCCTCCTCCCCACAGGCCCTTTAACCTACACACATTTCTTCTTACTTAAAAAATACCAGGGGAAAATAAAAACAGATGTGGTATCCACAGAGACAGGTTACAACTCTTTTTTCCCTGGGGGGGAACCACTGGCCCTCTTAAGGAGGGAGGGCAAAATAGCCCCACGTGAGGTCAGAAGTTGGGTGAAGAATCAAGATCTCCGTATACAAAGGCCTCTGACTTGGGCCCTTCGGTGGATATCTCACACCTTGTGATGTTTTGGTCATCCTAGGGCAGCCCAGCCAACAAATAAGATATGGAGATTCAGTGAAAAAAACAGGCCTCCATTTCTCATTAATAATCCATGGCAGGGACATTTCCCAATGAGAACTCCAGCCTGTATTTCAGGAAACAGTAATACAGAAGTTAAATGCCGAGTCACCGTGAATATCCATTTTCTTTCCAAATGCAATGAAAACATCACCCCTTACGAACACTCATCATGTTACCAGATAGGATGGATGGGTTGCAACTGGTAAAAATACACTATTGAAGAGAAGGAATTCCTGTTTCAATAGGCCCCCTTCACTCCCCAAATTGAGCTCAGAGCTGGTAACTCATTAACCTCAAAGGCCCACCTCCACAGAGACAGGCTTAGAGCTACCACTTCCAAGTGAATCAACTGTCTTACACGCTAAGTGACTGCATAAACACAACGTTTACCGCTTAACAGTACACATCTTTCCGCACGACAGAGGCGACAAATTTCAATTCATTGAAACTGAACCACGTATTACACAGGGGTTCTCAACTTGGGAGACTTTGCCCCCCACTGGGCAGCGTCTGGAGATAACTGAGGGTGTGACAGAGCAGGTGCCGGGGGAGTGTGCTACAGGCATCGAGATGGTAGAGGGCAAGGATGCTGCTCAACACCCTACAGTGCACAGGGTGGTCCCCACAGCAAAAAATTATCCAGCCCGGATGTCAATATGCCAAGTCTGAGAACCGGACATGAAGCCACTGCCACCGTAAAACCGGGGTTAGGGTGGTGAGGCCAAACTGGGCGAATGCTGAATTGGATACTGTCAATTTAAGATTTGGATTTTTCGCATGAATATGGAGTTTTTTAAGTACCGCATTACAGTATGATTTGTCTTGATGACGGCGTTTTCTTGCCATCTCGATAAGTTTTGCTCCCTGGGTGCAGGCCTCACTCTCCTTAACCCTACCTAGTCCTGGCCCTATTATAAAACCATTAAAAAGGATCATAATCATGACATATGTGAAAAGAAAGAAGCTGGACAGTGTTATTCCAACAGTGGTTCTTAACCAGAAATGCCTCTCTGAGTAACCAGTAAAGATTTTAAGAAGTATATATATGCTTGGGCCCCTGACACTTAAAGAATAGAGGAGGGCCCAGGCATATATACATATTTTTCAACTTGACAGTTTTGATGCTCAACTCTAGTTCAAAAGAATTACAAAAATATGATGCCTTCTTGTTGAAAAGAAAAAAAGGAACAGAGAGAGAGAGAAACAAAGTACACATCTCCACAGACACAAAGGCAGAGAAATAGCTTGGCATTTTATACACCCAGGTGTTAACACTGGCTATCACTGAGTGACGTAAATACAGGTGATTTCAGTGTTTTTTATTTGTACTTACCCATGTTGTTTATTTTTTCTGCAGGAAAAAAAAATGTATCCTAAGAAAGTATTAGGAATTTTTTAAATCAGTAAAAAACAAAGTAAGCTCTGTGTCCCAGAGAAAAACACAACAGACAAAAAATTCTTCCTCGAGAAAACATAACCTTCTCTGTTTCCTATGGATGCAGAAAGCAAGAGGGACACTATCTGGGACACAGCAAGCACTGACAACCGAATGCATCCTGTGTGTATATATCTTGTGCAGGAAAGTAAACCACAAACTCATACATTCACCAACATACTCATTAAAAAGAAAAGGAAAAAAATGATCAGTAGATTCCAACTCTAACAAATACTAAAACAATATCAGAGACAAAACGTTAAGTGAAAAATCACAGTTCACAGACCAAACTACGTGAAATAATGGGAACTGTGTTTTTTTTTTTAAATAAGAATTTACATGTACAAAACAGCCTAGAAGAGCGCTCTTGGTCTTGGGCTTCTCTGACACAGGACACCACGAGGCCCCCACTTCCCACACTCATCCATTTTTTTTCAGATACATTTATTAATAAAAGTTAAAGATATTTCCACTTGCTGAGGGGAGTAAAATAAAATAGATGACTACATATTCCAGGTAATAAAGAATATTCGTCTCAAAATACTTTGAAGATGTTGAGAAAAAATTTAAGTACCTTCCACACATGTATATTTAAATTGTATAAATATTATATTGTGCATTATGAAACAACAAAAAAATTCTAAAATGATATGATAAAAATGAAAACAGCATATTTCACAGAATTAGCTAATACCTCAAAATAACATATACTCAGGGTAAGGGGCACTGAGAATTATAAATTTTAAATTATAATTATGTAAATTATTTAAAATTATAGATTCAAACTGTCATATCTGTCATAAGGGGCATGAAGCGCTGACACGTGCTGCAATCTTGGGGATGCCATGCCAAGTGAAATAAGCCAGGTGTAAAAGGTATTGATTGATTCCCTTCAACTGAAATGTCCAGAACAGGCAAACCACAGACACAAATAGTAGACGGGTGGTTGCCAGGGGCTGGGGTAGGGGTGGGAGTCTTAAGAGATCGGGGGTCCCTCTTTGGGTTGGTGAAAACATTCTGAAATGAGATAGCAGTGACGATTGCACAATGCTGAGAATATACTAAAAAACGCTGACCTGTACACTTAATGGGTAAATGTTATGGTTTGTGAATTCTCTCTCAGTTTTTTTTTTTTTTTTTGGCGGTACGCGGGCCTCTCACTGTTGTGGCCCTTCCAGTTGTGGAGCACAGGCTCCGGACGCGCAGGCTCAGCAGCCATGGATCACGGGCCCAGCCGCTCCGCGGCATGTGGGATCTTCCCGGACCGGGGCACGAACCCGCGTCCCCTGCATCGGCAGGCGGACTCTCAACCACTGCGCCACCAGGGAAGCCCTCTCTCTCAGTTTTTTAAAGATGCCAATAAGTAAATGAATAAGGCAGAGGAAAAAGCGTCACACCTCCTCAGCCTGTCATGGGTTTATCTCATAATGTGTTGGCCATTTCTTTGTGGTTTACTTGGGCTTGTATGGATCATCTGGAGTTTCCCTGCAGGAACCCTGTAAAGCCACCTGCCCTCTTTCCTCTGAGATTACTTTAGTTAAATAACATCCCTAAAACCAGTCACCTGGACACTCATAAAAGACAATGTGAATTTCAATGTTCTGAAAATAAACAATCGTAGAATTCCAACTCCTTTGGCAGGACACCTCAAGGACTGTGCCTGATAAAAGTTCATCTGGGGCTTCCCTGGTGGTGCAGTGGTTGAGAGTCCGCCTGCCGATGCAGGGGACATGGGTTCGTGTCCCGGTCCGGGAAGATCCCGCGTGCCGCGGAGCGGCTGGGCCCGTGAGCCATGGCCACTGGGCCTGTGCGTCCGGAGCCTGTGCTCCGCAGCGGGAGAGGCCACAACAGTGAGAGGCCCGCGTACCGCAAAAAAAAAAAAAAAAAAAAAAAAAAAAGGTCATCTGATATATGGAGTGGGGGTCCCAGGGTCAATCTTAAAGCTATTAGTAAAGTTTAAATTTTGCTGTAATTTTGAAGATGAAAATGAAATGTGAATAGACATTCTAATCTTTTTCTCCTGCACCTCAATGGGTCTCCTTGCAAACTCTGTTTTGGAGTCCACAGATTTAGACAATGACATTCTGAAAAATAAGGACAAACCTCAGATGTGCAGTAGCTATTCTCAAACTCTGCTTTACTTTGGAATCACCTGGTTCACCCGTTAAAACTGTAGGTCCACGCACCACTCCTAGAGATTCTGACTCTGTCCCTAGCGATCTGAGCCAGGAGTTCCAAATACTCTACCTTAGGAGACACTGTTATAACATCCTATTATTAAACTCTAGAAGTCAGATGAATGGCTGCAATGGGCTCGGGAGAGTCATCTGGGGTGGTTCTAATACTGGATTGTGGGGATGGTTCCACAACTTTGTAAGTTTACCTTAAAAAATCATTGAATGCTACAGTTAACGTGGCTGAATTTTATGGTATGTATGTTATACCTCAATAAAGCTGTTTAAAAACCACAGGAGAGCCTTCGTACTTGTCATCACAAAAGTAGTCATGTGTTTACCGCAGGGCTTTTCGATATCCCGAGAGAAGAATGCACGTGGCCTCGGGATGGAGTGTGCACACCAGCCTCGGTCTTTCCCCATCACACTCAGCTGCTTTAAACCCAAGGCCGGGACGGGCAAATCAATTTACAAGCTTCCACTGAGGAAGGGTGATGAGTTAAGAGTCCACGGTAAGGACTTCCCTAGTGGCACAGTGGTTAAGAATCTGCCTGCCGGGCTTCCCTGGTGGCGCAGTGGTTGGGAG
Organism: Neophocaena asiaeorientalis asiaeorientalis; assembly: GCF_003031525.2. Lineage (NCBI taxonomy): Eukaryota > Metazoa > Chordata > Mammalia > Artiodactyla > Phocoenidae > Neophocaena > Neophocaena asiaeorientalis. The sequence goes on along the minus strand of NW_020173687.1, from coordinate 9,935,708 downwards.
TCCACCTACCAATGCAGGGGACACGGGTTCGTGCCCTGGTCTGGGAAGATCCCACGTGCTGTGGAGCGGCTGGGCCCGTGAGCCATGGCCCCTGGGCCTCGTGCGTCCGTGCCGCAGAGCAACTAAGCCGATGTGCCACAACTACTGAGCCTGCGCTCCAGGCCCCACGAGCCACAACTACTGAGCCCGCATGCCACAACTAACGAAGCCCACAAGCCTAGAGCCAGCGCTCTGCAGCAAGAAAGGGCACTGCAATGAGAAACCCACACACCACAACAAAGAGTAGCCCCGGCTCGCCACAACTAAAGCCCGTGAGCAGCAACAAAGACCCATTAAAAAAAAAAAAAAAAAAAAAAAAAAAAAAAAAAGGAGTTCATGGTAAGAACTTTTAAGACTTTACAGAGTGTTATCTGTGCTAAACCAAAAATGGGCTACAAAAGCTGAACTAAACAAATATCCCGAGAAAGGATGGCTTCTGTCAATACCACAAGCTCTTAAAAATACCGCCAGCAGTGGGCTTCCCTGGTGGCTCAGTGGTTGAGAGTCCACCTGCCGATGCAGGGGACATGGGTTCGTGCCCCGGTCTGGGAGGATCCCACATGCCGCAGAGCGGCTGGGCCCGTGAGCCATGGCCGCTGAGCCTGCGCGTCCGGAGCCTGTGCTCCGCAGCGGGAGAGGCCACAACAGTGAGAGGCCCGCGTACCGCAAAAAAAAAAAAGAAATACCACCAGCATGGGCAGCGGTGTGCCTCCCGCCAAGGTGCACCCCAAGGTCTACACGGCAGCTGGCACCTCTGAGACAGGGCTGAGAGGCAGGCGGGACTCGGCCAGGTGCTGAGAAGCATAACGATCCACACACTGGCCCCTCAAGAGGGGCCCGGGAGGCACTGGGACCGATGGTTCAGAGGGAAGAATATTCCAAGACACAGAAACGAGGCTGCTCACCTTGCCCTGAATGCTGCAGGCAGTGGCGTAACGGGGTGAGCGGGAGGAGAGAGTGAACAGCGGGAGAGGTGGCAGCAGGGGATGCAGGCCTCGCTGGACCACGTGGAAGCCTCAAACCCTGCGACGGAGCTGCCAGTACGAGGGCGATCCTGTGCTCCCAGGAGGGAAACAGGGAAAGCCTGCAGGGGTGTCATGCAGACAGGCAGGCAAGGGAGAGTGTAGTTCCTGCCTAGTGAGCGAGAGGGGATGAAGACGAAAGGCCAAACAGGTGATCTGGGGGGAGCAGGGCCACGACTGAAGGCAGGCGGTCACGGGGCAGGAAGCAGGGGCACTTCCCAAATCCCTGGACGAAGCTAACAGGAGCGATGCTTACTAAAACGAGAACAGCTTAGAGAAGCAAGTGTACGGAATGCAGGAAAAATGTCGGGATGGTGGATGCACCGTCCTCATGACCCACAAGCGGTGATGCCAAGTATGCAGGTGTATTCCAGGGTAAAGCTCCTGGTCGGGCCGACACAGACATGGGAGCCACCAGCTTCAGTAAGGTGACAGAAGCTGGATAAGAGCGGGACCCCCTAGAGAGTGACACACAGAGCCCAGCACAGACACCACGTCACCTCACAGAGGAAGACGGGTCAGAGAGAGAGAAAGGAACCAGGGGCTGACTGTGGCTTTTCCTCTCAGTCCAACCAAGTCCTTGTGATTTTTTAATAGTCTTAAAGTCCACCTCTGAAGAAGGACAATGGACCATTTGGGGACAAGCCACGATGCCCACAGGGAGCCTAGAAGAATGAATGACAAGGGCTTCGTGGCTGGTAGCAGGTGATGACGTGACATGGATCAAACAAATTGTTCTCCACTTAAAATCCACCCCCACTTCCACACTATCCCCTGCCCTGCCATTTTCAGGAGATACCCCGGAAATCCAGGTGTGCAGGCTAGCGAACATTCCAGAAAATTAAATGTTGACTATAATTGTATCACAAAGCATTTAGAGAGTCCACCTCTAAGTCTTACACAAAAATACATTTTTAATTGGCCTTCTGACTATGGAATCATTGTCTATTTGGACAAATTTAAGCAAAACATGGCCTTTTTATTCTATTACCCCCAAACAAGTGTCATGACACATAGCTGGTCTAATGCAGTCCATCTTAGCCCTGGGTGTGTCTCAGAATTACCAAGGGATTTGTTTGTCATCTTTCTTTTAAAACACAGGAGCCCAGACTCTCCTGTCCTCTTAATGAGTCAGAATCTCTAGGATACCAGACCCAAGTTTATGTCTTTTGTTTTGTTTTTACTCTGTTTTTAAAACATCACCAGTAATTCTGATGAGCAGCCAAGGTGGGGGACCCACTGGTCTAATCTTTTAGGACTCTTAGGACACCTACAAGTAATACGTTCCTCTAAAAAAGAAGGGGGAAAATCAGGAACAGATAAGTTGACCATCATCTCTGATAATTTCTTCCATGAGACTGCTGAGTTGGAAAGAGATGAGGAACTAAAGCTGATCGGTTATACCGTGATTATGTCACAAGCAGCCCATTAATTATGCTGTTTTGGCTCATAACGGGGGAAAAGGAAAAAGTAAGCACGTTTGTAAACCTGAAGGAAAACCAACCATTAGGTTCTCAAAGTTCTTTCTGGCACCAGTTACTAGCAAATAATTTTTTCTTATGTTTTCCCCAGTGTCCATTAGTATTTCAGTAGATTAACCCTGGGGATGAGGAAGACGGGGCAAAAACCTCAAACGCAGGTCTATTCAAAACGTGAAGGATTAGTGGTTGCCAGGGGTTTGGAAGGAAAGGTGGGGCTGGGGGAAGTGAGGAGTGACTGACTGTCCATGGGTACAGGGCTTCCTTTTGGGGTGATGAAGATGAAATTGACTGTGGTGATGGTCACACAACTCTGAGTATACAAAAAAACACCGAACTGTACACTTTTAATGAGTGAATCATATGGTATTATGAATTCTTCTCAATATAGGTGTTAATAAATGTAAAAATTGTTTGGGTATCAAAACAGAAGAATTTACCTGGGTGTAAATACTAAAAATGTGGCTTTGTACTTCATCCATTGAGTCGAGGCCATAGGCCACGGTGCCTAGATGGAGCCGTTTGAAAACCATCTCATTCTGGGTAAGAGTTCCTGAAACACAAGACAAATCAGTAACTGCCTACATCCTGGAGCTCTTATTATTATTAACAGTAATGATAGCTATTTGGCTTTTTGTTTTGTTTTTTTTTTTTGAGAGTTTACTATACGTCACAGACTGGTTTCAGCACTGCTCCTGCTGGCTGAGACACCTGTGATATTTTGTCAGCCTGGAATCCTAGAATTTCTTCTGAAAATAGAACCCCAGGTTTCCAGGGGGAATTATCACCCTCATTCCCTGGGATGGTCCAGAGGGAGCGTCAATCAGGGTGCCTGACTCATTCCACTGGCCAAGAGGGCAGCACGTGACATATATGAGGCCAATCAGATTCTATCTTGAAGGAATCTAAACCTTGAGCAGACGGACATATCAACAGAGGATGAGTCAAGTCAGGAGACCATCCCAGGGGTCCTGATGCTGACACAGCCAGAACCTTCCTGGTTCTTCTTCTTCCTGAAACCTAGTTTTGCTCTGATTTCCCGAACCTTTGCAATAGATTCCCTTTTATCCCATGCTCACTGAATGGTAGAGAGGAAGCTAAAACCCAGGTCTCCCCACTCCGCACTTGCTCTCAACCACTACGACAACCTCGTAACTTGACAGATGTTAAACTGTGGAGCAGTATTGTGAGGCGTGGTTTCAAGGTCAGGACTTGAAGCCAGACTGTCTTGAGTTCAAAGCCTGCTTCTGCCACTATGTGCTCCTGACAAGTCACTTAACCACCAAGTCACTTAACATCCCCGAACTCACAACACCGGGGGAGGATTAAGTAAGTGACTATAAATACCCAGAATGGTGCTTTTGTACATAATTAGCAGGAAGTAAGGCTGTGCTGCTATCATCATCATCACCAAAGAGTCTGTCATCATAAAAGACGAAGAAAATAAAAGTGCAGCAGCATGCATCTCTAACACCTCCGGAAAGAGATTCCAAGCACCTTCCTCGACCTTGAATCCTGCGAGGGCCGCAGGAAACTCACCGGTCTTATCTGTGAGTAGGTAGGAAATCCTCCCCAGCTGCTCGGGAATCGTGCTGGAGCGAACCACGGTCCCGGGGATTTTCGAATCCCGGCGAATCACCCAGCTGTACACGATCTTGCCCATGTCCAGGTTCACACGCAGACTGTGAGAAAACCAGAGCACACAGGTTAACGGGATAAACATAAGACTGCCTGTATCTCAACAAGGACTCTAAATGCACATCGCTCGTGCCATAACATCTGGAATCACCCCCTGTAGAAGCACACTGCTGGGGCTGAATCCACAGATTCAACACCACTATCAAATTTCCATGAAGCGATTCTGTTACGGACCAAAATAAAATATAAAAATTTAAGATACTTTTAAAATATCGAAAAGGTAGTTGTTTTAGCCTTACTTAAAAAAAGAAAAAACAGTAGTCCTCTGAGCTAATGTATTTTTTTTTTTTTTTGCGGTACGCGGGCCTCTCACTGTTGTGGCCTCTCCCGCTGCGGAGCACAGGCTCCTGACGCACAGGCCCAGTGGCCATGGCTCACGGGCCCAGCCGCTCCGCGGCATGTGGGATCTTCCCAGACCAGGGCACGAACCCGTGTCCCCTGCATCGGCAGGCGGACTCTCAACCACTGCACCACCAGGGAAGCCCTGAGCTAACGTATTTTTGATACCTTATTCATTTTTTACATTGTGGTAAAATATATATAACATAAAATTTACCATTTAAAGCATCTTAAGTGTACAGTTCAATGATATCAAGTACATTCACACTGTTATGGGACCATAATCACCATCCATCTCTAGGACTTTTTCATCTTCCTACACTGAAATTTTATACCCATTAAACAGCAGTTCCCCATTTCCCCTTCTCCAGCCCCCAGCAAGCACCATTCTACTCTCTGTCTCTACGAATTTGACTGCTCTGGGGGTCTCGTACTGTGGAGTCACACATGATCTGTTCTTTTGTGTCTGGCTTATTTCACTTAGCAAAATTTTTTTAGGGTTCATCCATGTTGCAGCATGTGTCAGAATTCCCTTCCTTTTTTTCCCCTTCCTTTTTAAGGCTGAATAATATTCCTTTTTATGTCCTATACTCATTTTTTTAATTTATTTATTTATTTTTGGCTGTGTTGGGTCTTCGCTGCTGCACATGGGCTTTCTCTAGTCGTGGTGAACAGGGGCTATTCTTAGTTGTGGCGCGCTCGCTTCTCATTGCAGTGGCTTCTCTTGTTGCAGAGCACGGGCTCTAGGCACACGGGCTTCAGTAGTTGTGGCACGTGGGCTCTACAGCGCAGGCTCAGTAGTTGCGGCGCACGGGCTTAGTTGCTCCATGGCATGTGGAATCTTCCCGGACTAGGGCTCGAACCTGTGTCCCCTGCATTGGCAGGCGGATTCTTAACCACTCCGCCACCAGGGAAGTCCCTGTGTTATACTCATTTTTAAATATTTCATTGCAAACAATAAAAAGAAATCTTCAAATTCATTCATAATCCTATAAACTGATTAAGTTGCTAACTATCTCACTGGCTAGCCCTGGCCCATATGCAGATTCAATGCACCGATTTTCAGTCATGTTGTAGACAGAACTTTAAAGACTACAATTATACACAACATTACAGCACAAACACTCTTTTGTTAGCAGTAAATTAGACGTATTTATTCTTTCAAACCATCATCCAGAGCACACTAGCCTGGGGTTCAATCTCCTTCTTCTAGTCACGTTGTTGTACCAAAACCACAATCTCTGCCTTCGGAAAAAGACGAAGTCTAGCTGGGATGATATAAATACACAAAAGAGCAAGACAAAATACAGGGCAATAGATCAAGTGTAAGAGAGAGATTATAAGCACTAGACGTCTGAGGGAAAAAGATATGGCTTGTTTTATAATTATTTACTGATCATTTATTATGGGGAAAAAGTAGAAACAAGCATCCAACAATACGGGTCTAAATAAATTATCAGGCATAGAATACATACCACAGCAGTTCTAATAAATGACGGTGTGCAAGTATATTTGATGTGAAAAGTTATCTGCAACACCTCCTTTTGTTAGAAAAAAAAGTGGAGGGTGGGAGTGGATTTTTATGTAGAGCAAATTCTCCTTTTTCTAAAATAGAAAGCCGTCTAGAAAACATACATCCCAAAACATTAACAGCAATTATCACTTAGTTGTGAGATTAGAGATGATTTTTATTTTATTCTTTGGCTACTGTGAATTTTTTTTTCTACTATGACTATCAAT
>NW_020173687.1:9914701-9928945 GCF_003031525.2 Neophocaena asiaeorientalis asiaeorientalis | reverse complement strand
TTTTTTTTTTTTTTTTAACCATTTATTCAGCCTTCAAATGAGGTAGGCGAACAATTGTCTGGCATGTGCCACCAAGCTTCCACTGCTAATCAAGCACCGTGAGTCCCGACTCAGGCTCAGAATCCTTCCCAACACAGCACTCCCACCAGTCACCACCAACCTCCTGGGGCTGGTAAATAAGATGAAATCTAAGTGGCACGTCCAGTGTACACTGAGACTGGGCAAGGCCAGATCTTCTGAGCAGAGAGTAATTCCAGAAAGGATGGTTCAGGGAGGAATGTGCCCATCCAGTGCTCCGGCCAGAGCGCCACCTACACTCCTGACCCTGCCTGTCCTTGGTCATCACTCTACAAAAGGGCCCGGCTCCTTCTCAAAACCACAAAACCATGACCTTTGAATGAAGAGAGAGAAGCAAATGTCGCAGCACTTAAACACAAGCTTGTTCTCTGCTTACCTGATGGGAATGATGTTGGAAAACAAAAGGAGGAAGCGGATGATTTGTAGGTACCAACGTCCGGCGAAGTGCTGGAGGGCGACCATGACCAGAGACACCACCACCAAAGCTCCAAAGAGGATCTTTGTTAGACAGTTCACTTCCAGGTCAAACAGGCCAATCTGTGGGACAGCGCACAGAGCGAAGCTTGTGATTAGCTGGTGCAACCCACAGCCCGCCCGGAGAACTGGTCCTTCTCCCATGAACACCTCTACCTCGGGCAAGACCGTGGGCTCCATGGATCCCCACATCTTTGGGTGAGAACGCTGGGCTCCACAGGCTAACAGACATCCAAGGGACTTCAATGAATCCGATTTCCATTTTTTCTTAATGAATTTAGATTTAGCCTTGGAATCCCATAAGTGGGTTACTGCTGCCTTCAGCGATGCTGTGCACTGCGTGGCCTCTACCGTCCTACACAGCAGCCTGTAGAATCGCTCAGTCCTACAACTCTGTGCAGTGCACCACACACTAATTCCCTGTGGCCGGGAAATTCGGGGCACACGCCACTGGTGGCCCCTGATTTTTAGGTGCTGCATTCATGAACGTGAGTATTTTAATGACTACATACTTGTTTTAATGTATATTCTTTAAAAATGGAACCAGCACATGAAACCCATCACTTCGCAGAAACGTGGCCCCGGATACAGCTAAAACATCACATAGGGGACATCTACAGTTGTGATAACGATGGTCGTCATGGGGGTTGTAATGGCAGGGTGAAATGACTGGCATCTGTTCACAGTACTGACAAAGAAGACCACTGCAATATTCTGACTCTAAGAACCTGGGGGAGGGGTGGAGCTGGGGGGGGGTGCTGGTGGGAAGGGAGCAGCAACAGGGCCATCAGGCAGACCGCAGAGCTGACTCCGCTTGCCCTGCCACAGCAGCTCAGCATGGGTTTGAAGCCAGGTCTACACAGCTTGGCCAGAGTGTGGTCCTTCTCCAGGCCATTTCTCCTCTACAAGATGAGGCTGCAGAAGCACCTGTGCTCACTGGCTGGCGTAAGGATTAAATGAGGTGCAGTGAAGGATGCCGCACAAGACGTGGCAAACAGTAAGGACTCGTCAGTTCATTTTAAAAGCTTTTAAAACGTTATGTATTCATTTACAAGCAGTCCTTGTTTAACTGCTGTGAGCTTAGCAGACACTGAGGTTTTTTTACAAATTGAAGGTGTGTGGCAACCCTGTGTTACCAGAGGATAAGTTAGTATTTTTTAGCAATAAAGTATTTTTAACTAAGGTACGTACATTGGTGTTTTTGACATAATGCTTTTACTGCACACTTAACGGACTACAGGATAGTGTAAACATAACTTTTAAACGTACTGGGAAACTGAAAAATTCGTGTAACTTGCTTTGTTGTGATACGCACTTTACATGGTGGTCTGGAATAGAACCATCACCTCTCCAAAGGCTGCCTGTACATACGTACACGTATTCATGTACTGTGCGTGTGTATCTATATATACACATGTACCTATGCACACACACGGACGTGAAAAGATAGTCTGTATAAATGAAGTCACACTGTCAGGGGTTCCTGTTTTTAAATCTAGCTTCTCACCCCATCAACACCAATCATCAAACTACATCAGGTGAGAAAATTCTGGCAAGGAAACACATCCTGTGGCTCTGAACGCACCTTACTTCGAGGATTTGAGGTATTCATGACACTCCGGAGTTCTCTGCCCGTGTAAAGAACAACACCCACAATAGTACCTAAGGTGAGAAAAACGACCCAAAGAAATGTGAGTACAGACAGGCAGGCTTACAGACAGAAGAGTCCTACCCGCTTGAGGAGGAGATTTTCTCAAACCGGTATCCACACACTGTGAGATGCTGCAAAGTTTACATCGGGGCCGACTGAGACCTACGTCCGCACTGAGGGTAGCAAAGCCCCTAGCCACATGTGGCCATTCACATTTAAATACAATTAAAATGAAATAAAATACAGTCCCCCATTTTCACTAGCCACATTTCAGGTTCAACAGCCATATAAGGCCAGTGGCAGCCATACAGGGCAGTGAAGACACAGGACATTCCCCCTACTGCTAAAAGTTCCACTGGTCAGCGCTGGCTTGTGGGGTCCGGCAGCCTCCGATAGCAGGAAAGGTGGTAGAGACTTCCAGAGGTGCCTAGACCTTCATAAACAATTATGGAAACCTATGAACGCACCCCTCTTATCGGAGCACGTTCTTCCCAGGGAGTCTGATTCCTTTCGGATTCAGTGTGTAACTAGAACATTTGGGGGATGTCTGTCCAGATGACAATTCTTTCCTGAGAACTTCCCCACCCCCTTTTCCATCCCCCCAGCATAATTAAAAATAAAAGATATCAATTCTTGTAAACAATTTATAGAAGAAACACTAATGACCAATTAACATTAGAAAAGATGCTTCATCTAGTGAAACACCAAAGAAATGCCAAATAAATCATTTTTACTCCCATCCTACTAATAAAAATCCAAAAGACTGAGAACATTCCGTGTTAGCCAAGAGGTGGGGGAATGGACTCTGTCATGTACGCTGTTGGCTGAGGTGCCCATTGGAATAGGAAGGAAAATTGGCAATATCTATCAAAAATTTACATTTGTCTCCCCTTTCCAGTGTGTGCCAGGAAAACACTCCGCACAGCAGGGAAGACGGACAGTCAAGAAGGAAAGCAGGACGCCGGTAACCACGGAGAGAGGTGGGTACCACGGAGAGAGGTGGGTACCACGATGAAACGAGCAGAGAACAGACAGGAGGGGACCGGGGAGGCTGCCGGCGTGTGCTGGGCGGCCAGGGACGCTGTCTCTGAGTTGAGGACATCTGAGCTGAGACTTGAAACATGAGAAGGGGCAGCCCTGCCAAGCACTCAGGAAAGACCCCAGGAATACAAACAATCTGGTCTCTCTGCTGGATAAAGAAAAGCCCTAACCTTCTCTCTGCTGGCCCCTCACTCTTGGAACACCAAAGAGGTTTAAACAGAGTTGGTAAAAGAGCCCAACCCCAGACGAAGCACTGGGGCTGTGTCTCCTGGCGGGAGTCACTGAGGTCCCCCACGACTTGATGCACACAGCGTTCTGCACAGTGCAATTCCCTTCCAGAGAGGCACTCAGCAGATGGCGGGCCGGGGAGGGCGCCTGACCACTCCTGGGCAGCTGGCAGCTCCCGCGAGCGCAGGCCCATCCCCCCCAGCAGATGGTCGGACGGTGGGAGCTGAGCCTGGGCCGAGTAGGGACAGCCACACGGCCGTGGCACTCATCCCGGGGCAGACGTGGGTTGGTCTCAATTCCCAACATCCAGGGTTTGAGACGGTCCTAATATCAGGGGCCCCCAAGGGCAGCGTCCCCCACTTGGCACCAGGCAATCTCCACGCCTTCAAAGGCTACTGGAAATGCCCTTCCCTGCAACACCGCCTGTGTCCAAAAGCAAAACTGTCTCCAGGAGATGCGAACCCTGGCCTCAGCCACCCCGAGGGAGCACACCAGCAGCACAGAGCTGCACTGCTTTGGTCTGCTCAGTGCTCTAAAGGTTTTGAATTAGGTGCCAACTTTTAAATGCAGAAACTTTCATATAAAGCATAGGCTTCTTCTGGAAAATCAGAAGACCTAGTGCCACTGACTGCTCGGTCCTCACTGTGTCACCAGCAGATGTTGAGCCCGGCCACTCCCTTTAGCCGGGCCCCTGCTCTCCGCTCATCACGGTCCCCACGTAGCCCCGGAAGACCTCCCAACCCATGCCCCTCCACCCCCCAGACCTCTGACCCCTCTTTCTAGGCTGTGCCCCCTGCGGTCCCCCCTCACCCTCGCCACTCTTATCCTCACTCTCACCCTCTGCCTCCTGCCCACCATGGCAATCCTCTCCATCCTGCTGGCTGGGATCTCCCACCGGCCAGGCTGCTGTGGTCAGGTATTTCCCCAAGTCCTTTGGAACCCTCCAGAAGACGGTGGTGCTGGGGTCAGACCTACACTGTGACTCCTCTGACCCCATCCACAACAAGATAAACCATGAACCCCAGAGAAAGAGTGTTCAACACACTTACAGCAACTACACACTGTTCTGACGTTCGAGCCTGCAATCCCGGGACAAGCCCCAAGGAACAGGGTACAGACCAGCTGGGCATTATCAGACGCACGTGGCGTGACCTGCATGCTGGTCACACACAGCAGGGTCACAGATCCATCTGCTACAGATTACGGGTGGGGCCAGGGGGACAAGAAACTGGTCCCCCTCCACAGAGAGTCTGAGAAGAACTGGGATCCATAATATCCAGGCTCCTTCTCTGCCAACACCTCCCTGGCCTCCCCCATCCCCTTCCCTATCTTCGCCCCAGTGACTCCTCAGCTTAGCAGCACAGTGTGGGGTTACCACGGCAACTGCATCCTCTACAGACTGATGCCAGCCAACGCAGCTGGACCCTTAGCATTGCCTGGCAAGCTATTTAATTCTTTAAATTTCCAACTGATAACAGCTGAGTGACCAAGACACAGGAGTTAGATTCTAAAGGGAACAGAGAAGTGAAATCTCATATAATTAAGATTACTCTTGATGGCTGCTCCTGGAGTCGAGCCCCAGGAGGAAATGGCTTGCATTTAATGCCGAGTTTACATTAGAAGCAGAGTGCAGTCAGACATCTACTTGGTGAGAAGCAGGGGAAACTGAGGCCAGCTAAGGAAATGGTAACTGCCCAGCTCCTCAGACTCACTCGAAAACATACGTTCACTGAAGGGCGTGGCAACCAGTGCCACTGGATCAGGAATCACCACTCTCTCTCCCTTCCCACATCACCAAACACAAAGAGAAGAATTCAGACAAGTGGAAAAATGCATATTTTAACTTCACAGTACATTTCTGATGAACTGTTTGAAATCTTTTTTCCATCTTCAAGATCCCAATTTGCCTTCCATTCTCCTCCTCCCAGGAGATGATCTCTCCAAGGCTGTGTGACCTTAGGCAAGTCGCTTAACCTCTCTGAGACTCAATTCTTCATTCCATTAATTGTCCTCATTTAATGTTGTGAGACCAAAACAAGAGAACAGGAGCAAAACACTTGGAAAATAAAAAGTGTCTGATAAATAAGACTTATTACTGTTAATCTCTGAAATTGAGGCTGAGAAGCTTCTTCACTCATACCCTCCACCTTCCAAATTCCCCACGTTTTCACTAAATCACTTTCCTTCTCACTGGTTTCAGAGGAAATCCAGAGAACTCACTCCTACTTCCTCCCATCTCCTCTGCAATTTATATTAAGTTTAGAGTAAGTTATAAATCCATGAAGGTGGAGACAAGGGTCTTCTGGTATACCACAGCACTAGGACCTAGCAATGGAGCTTGGCATTATTATAAATAAGTGCTCAATAAAGGTTTGCTGCATGGAAAGAAGGAAAGCAGGAAGGAAGGAAAGAAGAAAATTACCAGAATGAACACTAGACATGTAAATATATATTTCTTATCGAATATTATCAAAACCAGTGCCTAACCAAACAAACCGTCAGTCAGCCCTACCCCACCCACCCAGAAGTAACCACTACTCTGACTGCAAGAGATGGAGGGTGTACTGTTCACATTACTGCCTGGGAAGGAGACGGGTATGTCACAGGCATCCTTGAATTTCAGTCCTGTCTCTGCCAGGTGCAACATGACACAGGGCTTAAACCCAGTCTGGGGCTTCCCTGGTGGCGCAGTGGTTAAGAATCCGCCTGCCAATGCAGGGGACACGGGTTCAAGCCCTGGTCTGGGAAGATCCCACATGCCACGGAGCAACTAAGCCCATGCACCACAACTACTGAGCCTGCGCTCTAAAGCCCACGAGCCACAACTACTGAGCCCGAGTGCCACAACTATTGAGGCCCGCGCACCTAGAGCCCTTGCTCCGCAATAAGAGAAGCCACCGCAATGAGCCCACACACTGCAACAAAAGAGTAGCCCCCGCTCGCCGCAACTAGAGAAAGCCCGTGCGCAGCAACGAAGACCCAATGCAGCCAAAACTTAATTAATTAATTTAAAAAAAAAAAACCCAGTCTGTTCTGATTTCCCTTAACACCTCTCTCTGCTCCACCTGAAGAGATGGGCATTTGACACAGGATGTCCCCCTCCCAACGTGCATGCTTTATCGTGTGACATCTCTGTTTCCCATCACACTGTCTCTTTACACAGGGCCACAAACAAAACCTGGCACAAGTGTCCGGAGCTGGGGTTTGAGCTGAGATAAGATCCCTTCGCTAGCTAGTTGTCCTAACTTTACTCCTTAAACCAAGATGAATCCCAGATGGAGCAAACATTTTAATATAAAACCATATAAACACTCCAAGCAAACACTGATGTACTATTAAAATGGTAGAGCAGGGAAGATTTTTCTCAGCATGTCACAAAAACCAGAAACCATAAGGAAAAAACATCAATAGGTCTGCCTATATAAAAATTTTAAACTTTTGTGCCAAAATACGAATGAGATCACCTGGCAAATAGTAATTGCAATGAAGGTAACAAACAGAAGGACAATATCCTTATTGTCCTTATAAAGAGTTCTTAGAAACCATTTTTTCAAACGAACCCCGCAACAGGAAAACGGGCACAGGGCATAAACTGGCAGTCCATACATATATTTTGAGGAATGCAAACAAACCGTAAGTACGAAGAAAGTTGTTAAACTTTACAAATTATTTTTAAAAGGGAAATCAATATGTTAGATATTTATTCAATGTCTATAGGTGGGCAAAAATTTTAAAGTCAAACAGAACATGGTGCTCGTTAAGGTACATTTATAAGATTATCAGAAGAGGGAAGTTTGCCCTGCGAATCAAAATGTACAATGTATACACCCTTTCACTTAGTAATCCCATTTCTATGAAAATGGTGATGACATCAACACTGAGAAACTCTATCCGGAAAAACCAACCAAACAAAGCATATCACAGACAAAAACAAAAGACAAACAATAAACTGTGAGAAAATGTTTGCGACTGATGAGAGATGACAATTCGATACCCTTTCTTCTATAAAGCATTCTTACAAGTCAATAAAAAAAAGAACCTAGAAGGAAAGTAGATAGACCAAAATATTAAGAAAGGTCTTACATGCAAAAAGATGTTCAACCGTACTCACAAAGAAATAAAAATTAAAACAATAACAAAATATCATTTATCACCTAATAGACTAGAGACAAATGAAAATAGTAACTTTTAACTCCTGCATACTAAATACACCACAAAATTTTTTAAAAGCCACATGACGTATTTATGGAATCTAAAAAATAAAACTACCTAGTGAATATAACAAAAAAGAGACAGACTCACAGGTATAGAGAACCAGTGGTTACCAGTGGGGAGAAGGGAGAGGGAAGGGGGAGGGGCAAGACAGGGGTAGAGGATTAAGAGGTACAAACTACCATGTATAAAATAAATAAGCAACAAGGATATATTGTACAACAAGGAATATAGCCAATATTTTATAATTACTGTAAATGAAATATAACCTTTAAAAACTATGACTCACTACACTGTACACCTGAAACTTATATAATACTGTACATCAACTTACCTCAACTGAAAAAAGAAGAAATTTTGAAAAAGAAAAAAAAAAAACAGATAATAAATTGGATGGGGGAAAAAGGATATGAGGTTTAGGCATCAGAAATGAGAAACTCTTACAAATGATTAAGAAAAAGATAAGAACCATAACAAAAAAATGACTAAAGGACACACAAGTAACTGACAAAGGAAGAAACAAAACAGATATATGCAAAGATGGCCAACCTTCCCGATAACCTAGGAAATGCAAATTGAAACAAATTCTTTTTCAGTCCAATTATTAAAGATTAAAAAGAATAACTAATTACTTGTTAGCAAATGATTTCAAAGTGGAGAAAAGCTGGTGAGGAAGAGTAACAAGTTCAGAGAGACTTGGGTGGACAAGTGGCCAGGAAGAGGCAGAGGTGAAAGGGCTGCTGCCGGCCCTGGGTGGCCATGGCCATGGCCTTGGTGTGGCCGGGCAGCGGGGCAGCGCAGAATACTAAGGACCAATTTCTTACATCTTTAGTCAGCAGGGGAATTGAGAGACAATCTAGATTGTGCTCCAAATACAGGCTGCAAGTGGAAAAACAACATGGCAAAAAACGAAAAGGGAGAGTTCTTCTCTGTCCACTGGCTTTAAGTGAGTCTGTGGATGGCAGCCTGTGTGGAGTCTGTGCTGGTCATTCCCCCTCCTTGTCATACAGCATCCTGACTGAGCATCTGTTGTACTAAAGAACCACAAAACAGCATCAAGCAGAGGAAAATGGGTTGGTAGGAGAGAGGGGGGGGGAAAAATGGATTCATCCCATGGTAAAGACAGAAAGCTGCCAGTAGTGGAATTACGTTATTAATAGCAATATATTATTATATAACATATATAATATGATAATAACAGCTGCACACTGAGTTCTGCTTCCGGGGCAAAGTGCCTGGGTTCAAGTCTCAACTTTGCCTTTCATGTGCTGTGTGACCTTGGGCAAGTTACTTAACCTCACTGAGCCTCGGTTTCCTCATCTGCAGAATGGGGACAATACTAGCACCTGCCCGCATGGTACTGTTGGGAGGATTAAGTGAACCACGTAAACACACAGGGAAGGGCCCGGCCCAGTGCCTGACAGACTGGCGGCCCCACTGCTATCACCCCAGCTGCTGCAGGCTGTGCTCAGCCCCTGGAGCCCCTTCTGCTCAGCTTCATACCAGTGTTCAAATCTTTTCCTCCTGCACCTCAACAGGTCATCTTGCAAACTCTGTTTTGGAGTCCAGAGGTCCAGAGAATTTCTGTGTCATCTTGGAGTTTTAAACACTGAGGCTCCATCAGGCCCGTGGCCCTGGCGTGCACACCAGGGCAGGACCGGCTGGGCAGCCCTCACGGACACAACTTCCAGCCCGAACACCCAGGCTGACCCAATTTCTGGTACAGATTAGGACGTCAATCTCAAGTGGCAATTAAGGGCTATTCCCAGAGCGGACACTGTGGCCGAGTCCACAGGCCAGGGCGGCTTCTCCTCCAGACGTCTCCGAACGTCCGAGGGGCAATTAGATGGCCGTTTAATTCCCCGGTGGTGCGGGAGCAAGTGGAAAACACCATTTGACTGACAGCTCATTTTCCCAACTGAGAGATGATTATTCTCATTACACAAAAGGATTTTCTTTCCTTTTCAAATTGTTAACACATTCCTCCACAAGAGCGCCGTACCTGATGCGGTGACCGTGCCCGCCCAGAGCGCGTTCTCTACGCTCAGACTCTCGCTGATCGGGGCATCGCTGTCCTCCTGCAAAAGAACAAGTGGACACACGCTGACCCACCAAGGTCTGGGCCGGACCCGCTGGCTGTCTCCAGCCTGCTCTTCACAAGAAGGGAGGAGAGGACGACCCCCGTTTGGAAGCCAACAGCCCAGCTGGGAGAGGCAGGCCAAACTCATAAACTCCTATCCTTGGCGTTCCCGCCTCAGTGAAAAACAATGGTTCACAATTTAAGAAATGCAGGCTTCTAGCACCAAAGAAACATTTTACAAGGTAAGAGCTAAAATGTCGAGGCAAATTGAACAGAAACAGCCCTTTCCTGGTCAGTCCTCGGGCTTCCGGAACAAGAGCAGGGACAATTCAATTTGGGTTCTATAAACCTATTACCCCACCGGTCTAAAATAATTCAAATCCAAATTCAATTTCTATTCTGAAAGGCTGGGACGTGGCTTAAAAATGATAACCCTGGCAGATAGGACTTGGAGGAATTAAAGAGGACAGGGGCTCACATGAAAGAGACAGAAAGAGTAACTGCTTTCAGACACCAGTTAACGTTCACTACAGTAACACTGGCTCCAAGCTGTCAGGTGACTCGAGCTGTTCAGAGGCTGGAAGAAAATCCCAGTGGTGTCGATTTTACCGAGAAGCAATACGTCAGCTTGCAAGGTGGGGCCTTCTGAAGGGAACGTCACCCCCCCTGGCACAAAGCAACTCCCTGACAAACACCTGTCAGCACTGCGCAGCAGGTCCTCACCCGAGACGTGCGCCCCGCCAGGCCGGATTCCGCGTCACACGAGGCTTACTTACTCTAGTGAAAGTCCCCACAAAGTTGTGAATGTCGATGTTTGGCTCCTCTGCATACACGTACGATCGAATCTGAAGAAGGTCCTGTTCAACGGGGGTGACATTGTGGAGGTAAAACGAAGTCACTGTATGATTATAAAGGGATTTCAGGAAGCATCCACTCTTTTTCCAAAGCAGGTGTATTTTCCAAACAGCTCTCAAAACCACAGGGCAGGTGGAAAAAAAGAGGGAAACCTTCTGGCAAGTAAGTTTAGGAGTCATTACCTGTAACATCCCAAGACACACTGAGACCCTAAAGGGAAGGTTCTGTGTTTCTCTGTGTTTACCCAGCATTTCCAAAGCTAAGTGACAGTGCAGATCCCCCTCTGCGACACTCTGGTTTACAAGAGTTGTTCATACCAATCAAAACACTCATTAGGGAGGGTAGGAGGGAGACGCAAGAGGGAGGGGATGTGGGGATGTATGTATAGCTGATTCACTTTGTTATGCGGCAGAAACTAACACACTGTTGTAAAACAATTATACTCCCGTAAAGGTGTTAAAAAAATTTTTTTTAATAAAAAAATAAAAGGAAAGAAATTCTGACACTTGCTCCGGCATGGATGAATTGTGAAGATACCATGCTAAGTGAAATACGCCAGTCACAAAACGACAAATACCATAGGATTCCACTTATCTGAGGCAGCTACAGTAGTCATACTCATAGAGAAAGAAGTAGAAGGGTGGTTGCCAGGGGCTGGGGGAAGAGGGGGAACCGGAAGGCGTATTTAGCGGGTCCAGAGCTGCAGATTTCCATGACGGGAGTCTGGAGATGGATGGTGGTGATGGCTACATAGCAGTGTGAATGTCCTTAACACCACTGAAGTGTCCGCTCAAAAATGATAAGATGGTCAATTTTATGTATATTCTGCCACAATAAGAAAGACGGGGGCGGGGGGAACCAAATCAAGTGGTCAGGCAAATTCAGGCCACGTGGAGTAGAGGCTACTGGCCACGCCCTCAGCAGGCTCTGAGCTCCCTGCAAACCATCCAGGAGGCCCGTATGCAGACGTGTGGGCAATGCGGCATCTATGTGCTGATACATAAAAAAGGCCCACAGACAGAAAGTGAAGGGAAAAACGTTTCAGAATCGTAAGCACAATCCCATTTATGAGAAACCACACTCCACCAGCAAGTGTGCAGTTGTATATTTGTAAGAAACCGCACTAAAAAGGACCTGGAAAAATCACTACTGAATTCACAAGAGCCCCTGGGAGAGAGAGGTAAGATCTGGGGAGGAGGCTGTGAGCAACACTTTTCACTTGTTCCTCCAATTTGAGTTTCTTTTTAAATAGAATATACTCGCGTATTCCTCAGGTAAATCTTTCCATACAATTCTTTTCATCTATGAGTTTGTCAAAACGCTGTTAGCCAACTAGGCCCCTTCAGCCCACTAAGGCTGAAGGTACAGACAGTGGTACCTTATCTCTCTCTGGACGCCAACCCAGGCCTGGAGAAGACGAACGTTTATGAAACTGGGTGAAGTTTCCAAAGTGCACATCGAGAAAGGAACTCAGAGCCGTGGAACCGGCGGGCACCTTCACGATTCTAGACTCTTCTGGACTGTCTCCTGAACAGACTCCCTCAAATCATGGGAGTGACCCTTGCTGGTTAGCCCCATCTCAAGGATTCCCCAGGGCTCCTGGCCACAGCTGAAAACTCACTAGAATTCCTGGTCTAAACAAATAATAATAAGGATGGTGCTACTTCCCATCTTACTGGCCATGAAAAATCATCAGTACTGCGGGCACGTTTACTGTGACATTCACTCCACTGAGACACAGAAATGTCTCCTGCCCTCTCCCTTCCTCACAGGACACAGTAAGGACTGGCATTAATCAATGTGGCCACAAGCCCAGGAAAAGCTTCTGCGCTCTGCTTAATCCTTTCGGACCACCCACAGGGCATGTCAGTCTCTGGGCATTTAAATTACATTTTGTGATTTTGTAACCTACTCCCCAGGCCTCATCCAGCCCAGGTGGCTTGCGTTCAAACTTCTTCTTTGACTCCCTCCCTACCTCACTCTACAGTTTAAGGCATGAGTGACAGGGAGCTGATGGGGAAGTGTGAGGCCCCAGAGCGCTCGGAGGGCCTGTTGGTTCCAACTACTGTGGCCGCCCCCCTCAGACAGGGCCTGCATGCTGTTCCATGCACCGTTCGACACACTGTTCCATGCACTGGGCACACAGCAGCGAACACACCGACAGAAACCTGCTCTCGAAGACTCTGCCTTGAAGTGAGTGGAGTGGGAATGCAAGGAGAGGGTGGTCAGGAAACACCTCTCCAATAAGGGGACTTGTACACAAAAACCAAGAGTGAGTCTGATTGTTCCTGGTGGAGAAACTGCAAGGGCAAATGTCGGGGGGCAGAAGCATGCCTGATGGAGAGGCCTGTATGGCTAGAGCTGACGGGCAGAGAGGAGAGAGCCAGAAGCTGAGGTGAGGCCCTTAGCAGAGAGACAAGGACCGCAGGATCGAGTCTCAGGAAGCTGAGATGCCTTTGGAGATTCTGAGCAGAGGAATAACGTGCTCTGCGTTGGGTTTTACTTTTATGCCAGGTATCTGGTCAAGGTTTCTTAGAGCTGGAGCTTCCCTCAAAAGAGTACCATCCCAACAGGCCAGGTCTGCATTCACAAGGCCACACGGCCTGGAGCCAGCAAGCAATCGGGGCTCTCGAGAACCTCACACCCCCCAGGAGCCCCACCTCACGCCTGACGGCCCGTGTCTGGCCCGAGGGGCCCGAGTTTGAGAGCCCTGAGGTGACACAGTCGCCAGTGGGGCTTCTGCAAGGACAGTTACTCACAGCAGCGGTGGGCAGCCTCTGAGTGCAGGCCACGGGAAGCCGAAGTTTCCAGTCTGTCTCCCCGTCCAGCTGGTCCGTCCGCAGGAAGCAAGAGCCTGTGGAGGGAAGTGAGGCACCGTCCGTTCACCTGCAATTCAAGAATCCTTCCCGTGGCAGCTCCGAGCAGCTCCGGCTCTAGTACTTGTAAAAACAGCCAATCAATGGCCAACGACCAAGAGGGAAAAATAAATACCCGATTTCCCATCTCCTCCATAAGCTCTGGGGTCAGAAAGATCCAGGTTCAAATACCTCGCTCCACCACTCACAGTGGGAGCCTGGGCTAGTTTCTGGACCTTGCTAAGCCTCGGCGTGTCCTGTCTGTAAAATGGGGAGAAACACAGATCTCACAAGCCTGCTGTAAAGGATTCAGAGGGGTGATCATACCCCCAGCACGGCGGCTGGCACGGGGTAACCAGCATTCGAGTCCATTTGGGGCAGGGGTTACAAGTACCTTCTCAGGAACCAGACCTCCTGGGTTCAGGTTCAGCCTCCACGACTCCCTAGCTGTGCCCTGAGGGAGTTACTTCTCTCCTCTGAGCCTCAGTTTCCTCCAGTGCACAAATGAGGATATTACGGCGCCAACCTCATGCTGCAAGGCCTAAAGAGCTGATCCATGCAAACTGCTCAGAACAGGGAAAGGACCCCAAGGACCACGTTAACTGTCTGCCGTGACTATCGACCTGCAAATTTGGTGGATACATATTTCAATCTGACCTGCACAAGTCTGAGCAATCAGTCAGCTCTATATTTCATCAGACAGAGAATGTACTGAACTCCCTGACACCGCACTTAAGACTTCTGAGGACTTTCAGAAAATCCCTTCTAAT
>NW_020173687.1:9901730-9914321 GCF_003031525.2 Neophocaena asiaeorientalis asiaeorientalis | reverse complement strand
ACCTGGCACTCCCAATCCATAACTCCATTTTCACTGACGAGGACACAAGAACCAATTCGAGGACAAAGCTGCAGTGTTTAGAAGAACACTGTTTTAGGGCCTTCCCTGGCAGTCCAGTGGTTAAGACTCCATGCTCTCACTGCCAAGGGCCCGGGTTCGATCCCTGGTTGGAGAACTAAGATCCCACAAGCCGTGCAGCACAGACAGAAATAAATTAAATAAATAAATAAATAAAAGAAGACTGTTTTAATGGAGTGCCTTCCACCCCCTCTCTGAAGGATTTAACATATTATCAGTATATCATGTCATCTGCACTTTTATCCAGTTCATCATAAAAGAGGTTGCAGCAACCTCAAAGGGATACAAATACGGATTTTTCCAACGTTTGAAGATCTCTGATTATGCCTGACGGGCAAGAGAAAAACAGCCTTGTTTCCTCAAAACAGCTTAAATAACAACAAATAAAAAGAAAGGAGATTTGAGTCAACCGACGGGGAGGGCAGGAGGCAGCGGGGGCGGCCACAGTGGGAAACGCAGCCGGGCCCCCCGAGCCTGCCCCGCGGGTGCAGACGACCAAGTGTCCTACGTCATTTTATATAAGGGACTTGAGCATCCGTGGATTTGGGTACCCATGGGGGTCCTGGAACCAATCCCCCTCGGACACCAAGAGACAACTGTAACCGCGAGGAGTGGGGTCTTGCAAGAGACTTGAGAGGTTCACTCAGGGAAATAAGCTGTAACGACAAATCAATTGATGGGTAGGGGTGACTATGGCCCCACCACTCGTGGGCCAAGGTGGGGAGAGGCCACCTACCCCTACCTCTCCCCCCAGCTTCCCGACCACCCCATCTCATGACACTCTCCCAGTATTTTCTCAGAGGAGTTTCTGTTTGCTTCTGTTTGTTCGACACACTTCCCAGTCCTGCCAACTCCTGCGGTCGAGCTTAATGCAGCCCAGCGGGGAAAAGCATAGCCACTGTGTGTGACTTTCCCAGCTGGGATTCAGCACGGCTCCGACTACCTTTGCTATGATCAAAATCTGTTGACCTGCGTGCACCTAAAACCTTTTTTTTTTTTTTTTTTAAAAGACTGCTCTATGAAAAGAAACGTTCTTGATTTGCCTCCAAAATGATCATCTGCTTCTGTTACATTTTCAAATGATTATTTTGCCAAATTACCACTGAAAGGTTAATGGTTATTTTCAAAATTGATCCCAGATGTTTACCGTTTTTTTCTGATGTCCTCAGGAAGATCATGTCAGCAGGGACCCGCTGGTTCTGCGTTATGAACAGAGAGACTGTTACTGTGAATGCCCCTGTGTGAGGTTTCCATCCCCAAGCCCCCGCCCCCTCGGTGGCGGCGGGGGGGGGGCAACCCAAACCCACAGCCTCTTTTAAGTGTCTGCCTTTGTCAAAGACAGATCTGGGGACTTATTTTGTTTTGAATCTGAAAACTCTTGCACACTGCCTTTACGTTACTAATCTCCTATTGAAATCTTATGTCGGAAAGAGAGCTGCTAGTTTTCTGGCGAATCCAACCATTACCTCCTGAAATTGCAGCCAGAGGACCCGGGAGCCCAAAGCCTGCTCCCCGAGCTGGCTTTCTTCCAGGCTGTCTGCTGAAACTACATACCTACGCTCAGCTCACGCTTTCTGCTTCTACCAATTTTCCGGCTTGATGTTTGGCTTCGAGTGGGATTTTAATAAGGAAGTCAAGTAGCAAGAAGCAACAAAAGCCGTTCTCAAAAAAAGAGGGAAGCCAACAGCAGGCCTCATGTAATTGTGAACAGGCAAGTATGTCATAACATAAAGAAGTTTGTGTGGGTCTTCTGAGCTGCCACCCAGGAGAGCTTCACTTTACCCCAAATCAACTGTGAGTTCTTGGATTTAATCCTTTTAAAAGAGCATAGTTCACTTCCTACAGAAACAAGTTAAGATGCAATCCTTTTCTAATCAAATATGATTCCAAGACTCTCCAGGGCCACCCCCAAAATCCAACATCTCCCAAACATACACAGTAAGAAAAGGTATGAGTGCTGGAGTAACAAACATTATCGACAGCGCTATCTTTAAAAACGCACCTGGGGCCTTTTTACTGTTCTCATGTTTCACTTAACCCCTACTCCCCATGAAATGACAGAAAAGCACAATGTTATTTAAGTCAAAAAATGTGAGACAAAATTGTTCAAGAGGTAAATGACAAATATTTTTATGTGCTTGTGCAGTCCCCAGACTTCTAGGAAAAACTTTATTATGATGAGTTTAAGACTCCAAAACAACAAGCACATCAAATAGGAAATCAAACCTTGGAATTGTGTTTGTAACTTGGATTTCTGGCTAAGAAGCACACAGAAACCATGAAAAAATATTCTGTGTGTGTGTGTCTCATGGGAAAGAGATGTTTCTCCCCAGGCAAAGCTTCTGGGTAGAATCCCAGAAAGCAAACGTCCAGTTCGGCCACCAGATACACGAATCACACGTCGCACTGGGACTCGTGAAGTGGGGGCAGTGACGTTCCTCTCCCACGCGCCCACGCAGCAGCCGTCAGGAGCCGCGAGACCCCACTCACCTTCTCCACAATGATAAGATCTCCAACTTGGATGCTGGAGCTCTTCACCTTCACTGTCCCTGCAAAGAAACAGGCCCAGATATATCACATCTGAATTCCTTCCAAGTCTGCGTACCTCGGCAGGGTGTCCGCTAGCCTGCGGACCCAGAAGCACGTGCCCCTGAGCCCGGCAGCAGCATCTCCTGTCTCTCCGAGAAAAGGTTCACCTACCACAGAGGCCGCCCCAAAAATGTATCCCCGTTTTGTGGAGCACTGGAATGACTCACTCAAGTAAGATCTTCTGTCTTAACAGCACCTTAGAAGCTATTCTAAATCAGCACCATAAAAGATTCAGCCTCAAACACACACACACACACACACACACACACACACACACACACACACACAGAGAAATGGGGAAGAAAATTCAGAGTCAGATCCGTGGACAGAAGGTCAACACTTAATTCTCAACACCATCAAAGAGAAAGAGGATAACCCAAAATGACTGACTCTTTTTAAATCGGCAATTGCTCTATCGTGCCATTTATATGATTATGATCAGATCACATAACTGTGGCTGGATGTTTATCTGGATAAACAATAACCGCTAACGTTAAACACTAACACTGTGCTAAGCGCTGTATAGATATCGACATCCTGATGGCTTCGCTTGCTCCTCTCAAAGGCCACCAGAAAAATATATTATCTCCAGTTTTCAGACAAAGAAAGTAGGCTCAGAGAGGCCCCGTCTTCCCCTAGTCTCACAGTTAGAACAGGTCAACACCAAGATTCAAACCCTCATCTGACTCCAGAGGATGGAATAAAAAAGAGGGACTTTGGTTCAATTCAAAAAACATTTACTCAAGTGCCATGTTCTAGGAATTCGAAGATCCAAGACAGTCCCCTTGTCCTAAAAAAAAGCTCAGAGTCTCACGCAGGCGTCGACCAACGCGTCCTATAAAGAGCAGGAGGGTAGACAGTTTAGGTTTTGCAGCCAATGGACAATCTCAACTCTCCCAACAGCTCTTCTCCCCAAAGGCAAATAGCCTTTGTACATTTATATTTTAAAATGTAAAAAGTGTTCTTGGCTCCCGAGCGAAGATGGTGGGCTGAATTTGGCCCACTGGCTGTAGTCTGCAAACCCGTAAGCTGGTGAGAAAGACAGCAAGACAAATGCTGTTAGTGCAAAATAGTGTGTCAAAGGATGGGAGTAAGTCCAGCGTGCAAAGGGAGCAGAAAAGGAGACCTCCCCCACTGAAGGAGGACCAAGAACAGTACCTGGCACCCAGAAGGCTCGTGACTGTTCACTCCACATTCAAGCCCCCTTAACTGAATGCCTGCTGGAGGCCAGGTGTTCTAAGGGTGGGATGCGTGGGACTCGCACTCCAGTGGCAGGAAGGAGGCAAGAGACAAATAATGAATGAACGGGCTGGGGTATGGGGAGGTATCAACAAATGCTTTACAGGAGGGCTGAGGTCCGAATTAACCAGATGAAGGATACTGGTTACCAGCATCAGGAAAAAGGAAGGCATGAGATGGGAGACCTGATACACATGCGTAGCGCATTCATCTGCGTGGCCACAGGCTGGAACTCCTTTAGCAAGGGAGAGAGCATCACACGGAACAGAAAGAGAGCAAGGGCTTGGGGGGCCAGGTGGTCCAGCGCCCCATGAATAAGCCTGTGGAGGACATGGGTCTTTATTCTGGTGACGGATCAAATTCCCACACGAGGGAGTAACACCATAAAAATCTTCATGCTTTTGGCGTCTCATAATAAAGCCCATTTAACTTACAAATGTTCAACCAAGAGAGAAGAAAATCCTCAAGATTCTCAGTCCCCCTCGATGAAGTATATGCCCCAGAGCAAGAGTGACCTGGGAGTTCTGAATCTGCTGTCCCCCACCGTGGACTCACTCCTTCAACAAACACCCAACACTCACCCGCTAGGAACTAGCGCACAACGCAAGTTATTTTATCATACACTTCTCCCATCATTTAATGCCATGGGTCTTTTTAGTAATTCACCACTAAATGAGATGTTTCAAAGCATTCCAAGGACTTCAACTGAAACAACTCTTTCTAAGAGGTTCCACAGGGTTTGATTTTTAACTAATGTCTGTACTTAATTAAATTTTGTCATGGTAACAGTGAGAAGACCTGGCGCTAAAAGGGCAGCTCTTGAACACGAACGACTTTTAGAAAACACGTGGCAGATGGCTCTGAGGACGGCTAGACTCTCTCCACCTAGGAAGGGAGCATCTGATAGGGCCCTGCTTTCATAAATGGCCTGAGCCTGGGCATCCTCGGGACCCACTAGCCTCAAGCGTTCGCTGTGTCGATATATTGGCAGAGGGAACGGAGAACATCGGCGAGCCCTACGAGGCAGCTCGTTAGAAATGGCAGAATGAAGAGCGGGCTCCACGCGCAGAATTCTCTTCCGACCTGAACAATTCTTCTTGCCCAATGAGGCGGCAACAGGAAAAACGCATACAGATACGCTGCTCTCTCTGGACAGCTTATCAAAGCCTTCCTCGAGGGAAGATCGTAAATTCATCGTGCCCCCCACCCCCTGAGCCAGCGAGCTTTTCCTTCGCCTGAGCTCACCCCAACTTTCCCGAACATAAATTTACACATTGTCTTTGGTTTTATTACTGAAATTTATGCTGGTGGCCTGACCCAAACCATCCCTGAGCCTGTGTTCTGATCTTCAAGACCTACTCACAAGTTTGCTCTTAATATCTAACCCTAAGAAGAACACTGTTATAACTCTTATTAAATAATAACTGCATATGGATATATGTGTGTGTTAGCGAGACAAAGGACAAATCAGGAAGATTATACTAAAAGGGTTAAGGGTGATTCCTTCTAGGGACAGAGGAGATTTACCCCCTTTCTTTGGCAAAAATACTTTCTAAATTCTTCACGACAATTTTCTTATAATAAACATGAGGTGCTCTTCCAATAAGAAAAAGATATAATAAATTAAATTAGCTCAAACTTTTAAGTGACCAGGCCCAGATTTTTTCCTTCCACGGCAGGGTCCTGATTTACGATCGGTTAATTTGAACTCTGCCTCTCTGTCCATCTGCTCTACCTCAACAAAAACCCTTTAATCCGCTGTGTTTGCAGAGCAGTTTCTGACTAAACCCAGCAGGCCGATCCCTCGGACAAACCCTCCTACTGTAACTGGCTCCATCTCAGGAGGAGGGCAGCGGGGGCCACACCACCCTGAGGTCACTGGGGTTTCTCAGCCCCGGCTCCCTCATTAGCATTTTAGGATTTGGCGGGGATGAGCCTCAACTTTGCAGGTTCCACACAGGGAGACCCTCAGATTCACTCGCTCTATCGAGCCAACACACGGTCCTGACCATACATTAGGACTTTTCGGGCCGCACTACCGTTTTTGGGTGATCAAAAATGTGTAGCTCAGGCCTGCACACAGAACACACATTTAGCATGTGTCTGTGTACCTGTGCGTTCTGAACGAGAAAAGACAAATTAAAACCATAAGAATGAAAGGAGGGAAAGCGGCAGGAAAGAAAGAGAAGGAGAAGCAGAGACCAGTATTTCGATTCCAACATTTACTGGGGTTTCGGTTGCCGACGTCCAAGTGAAACGCCCCTCTCTAAGAAGCCCACGAGTAGGTAGGGGAGGCACAGCTGGGGCAGGAGAGAAAGAGGACCAGAGTCAGAAGAGCTGAGCACGCAGTGGCTGGGATTAACTTCCAGAACGACAAGACTCTGAAAAGTGTGGAAAGGGCCCAAAACACATACTAAAACCACTGTTTTGAGTTTTCTACCAATATTCTTGCAAAAAAGGAACAAGAAACATTCGCACGATGGCAGAGCCCCCGTCTTCCTAGCAAGAGAATACGATACATGAAAAAGAACACACTGACAGTGATTATTACCTACCTCAAGCGAGAGGAGCTCTCCCTACAGTCCATTATCTGATTAGAAGAAAATTCTCTCCCAACACCCCACTGAGAAGTTAGCAGACATACTTCCCAGGTACCCCTACTTTCTGTGTGTGTGTGCGTGTCATCTACCCTAGAGAGTCCTAAAACTTCTAGAAGCAGAGTCCAACCCGTGGGCCCGTGACCTGTGTATTCACATAGATCCCCTCACCCTTGGGTGAATGACCTACGGTTTTCATCTTCAAGTTCTTAATAACTTTTAAACAAGTGACGCCGTATTTTCATTTTGCACTGAGTCCCACAGATTACGTAGCTGGTCCTGAACAGGAGTAATGACACCCATTCGCATCTTCTGTATAAAGTGCACATGAAGATCCGGCCGTGGTCTAAGATCCGAAGCCACAGAACTCCTCACTTTGCCCCCCAGACCTCCTTTTTCTTTTGGACCCTGTCACACCCAGTCTCCAACCTCTAGGCTCTGGGATTCTTACATATCTTTGCAGAAACTCTACAGAAGTTGGGTAAGAGATTTTTCAAAGGTTAAGTGGCAGATTCTCTGCCGGACACATCCTAAATCATAAAACGCCTTCTATAAAAGAAATGCATCCCGTTCAGCTTCTGCCACTTCACCCGGGTCACCTCTGAGCTAGAGTTTATAACGGGGAACAAACTTCCAATTACTAGAGCTGTTTATTTCTGCAGAGATGGACCCCCGAGCCTTTCATAAGCAAACCCATTGAGCCCAAACCGTGCTTTTCATGGATGAGAGCTTCAGAATAAGGGCAGTTTGTCTATACTGCAGAGAGAAACCAGATGTTTCCCTTGAGTCGAAACAAGCAAATGACAATTCAGTCACACTGCAGAACAGCCCAAAAAAAAAAAAAAAAAAAAATCCAGAGAGCTAATGACAATTCAGTCACACTGCAGAACAGCCCAAAAAAAAAAAAAAAAGTAAATTCCGGAGCGCTAGTACGTGTGGGCCAATTTTTTGACCTCCGAACACCTCCAGCTATACTTCTATTTTTCATTGTGCCTGCAGGACATTGATTGCCTTTGCAGGTCTTTAGCAGCAAGCTCCATGCACTAACCCTGGTTAATGTATAACTCTTTAACTCGAACTCTAATCTGACTGTGACAGTGATGAGTTGTAAATTCTACAGCATGTGTACATTTCCTGGGCTTGACACGAAAACGCCTTTGCAGACCCCGCAGAGTTCATAGGTTTAAAGTTGAAATTTTCATATTCCGATCAGGTTGTCTGCATTCCCCAAAGCCTAAGAAAAGACTGTTATTTGAAAACAGGCAAAGGGTGGAAGAATATTATTATAAATTCCACGGGCCACTTCCTGGGGCTTTTGTTTAAATTAGCGGGAACTTTAAAAGAAAGGCTGTAGTTTAAATTTAACAAGTGTATACCCAACAGAGGCTTTTAAAATAAATACATAAATGGCCCTTCCCTGCTTCTGGTGCCCAATAATGATGAAATAGGCCAACACCCCTGGCAGGGGGGAAATACCTTTTGGGAAAGATAACAGTGCAATTTGCATTTGAGATTTTCTTTTCAGGGTTTTTAAATTTTTTTTAAATTAAACAATAGATCAGTTCACCAGCGATTTGTAATAAAGTCAAACTGAGTAGTTTGAAAGAATAAAAGGAACCTTATGGGTCTGAAATAACAAACTTCACATCTGTCAGAGAATTATGGGAAAGTGTTTGGCAAGACCTATTTTAAGACTTGTAAAAGCTAATGCTCTGAATCTTAATGAGGAAAGCCTGGGAAGGGGAATGCTTCGCTTACTGAGCTGTATTTGAGATCCTCAGTAAAGACCTTTGCAGTACTTCTGCGGCAGTAATATCAAAAAGACCATCACTGAGCAGATGCAAACTATTATACATAGAATGGATAAGCAACAAGGTCCTGTTGTATCGCACAGGGAACTAGATTCAATACCCTGTAATAAACCATAGTGGAAAAGAACACGAAAAAGAATATATATAGGTATGTATAACTGAATCACCGTGCTGTACGCCTGAAACTAACACAACACTGTAAATCAACTATACTTCAATTAAAACACTTTTTATATATATATATATATATACATGCAACTGAATCACTTTGCCGCACACCAGAAACAAACACAACATTGTAAATCAACTATACTTCAATAAAATAAAAAATTTTTTAAAAGACCATCACTGTAACCCTCTTCTTTTAAAGAAGTATAAAGCAGTTTTAGTGTTATCCTAAGTCTGAACAGAGTATGAAAACAAACGGTACTTGTGTTTAAGAATACAGCGTTTTCGTTTAGCTAATTATTAGCTAAACAACTCCCCATTAATGAACACATGTTCCCTGCCCTATCCTACCTTCTGATGAACTCCAATGGAATACAACGCCCTAAAAGAAACACATGTGTGTCCTTAGACCTCAAATTTTAGTCACATTAATTGCAATCCTAAATAATGGTGCAAAGTGGATTTTGGACTAAATTGAAAAAAAGACATCACTCTCAAATGGAAGTGAGATTCTTGAGGTTATTCTGTAACTGGGAAAGGGTGAACAGAGCAGCACGAAGGAACAATCTGAAAAGAACTGGAGAAGAGGAAAGATATCCATTTCGTTTTTTACACCACATATGTACTAAAAAGCTGAAAATAAGAGGGAGTCTCTCCATTTTGCACAGACCTTTGGCTTACGACTTACGGTTCTTCACCATGTGCCCAGATGTCCCCAGCAGGAAAGAAGCATCAACAATTGTGTTAATTATGCTTCTGTTTGCACTTTCCTTCAAGGCTAATTATCCACTTGCTTCATTTAGCCCTTGATCACAAGTTAGCCTGAGAAAACATTCCTGGTATGAAGACCCTGGAATTCATCTGGTAAAAATGCAAATCCAACTGCCCTTACTACCTGTGATAAGCAAGGCAGATTCCCCCTCCAGAATTAAAGTTTTGGTTTGGTAAGGACAAGGATAAAGAAAAATAATTCCTTGACTAATTACTCTTTCCTGACCCAACCCAAATCTTTCAAGTAACAAAACAAAGTTTTGCTGGGTCTGTTACTACTTCAAGACCCTCTCTTCTTCGGCTTTGGTGTTTGCAGTGCCACTGAATGCTATTAATTTGGAAAGACAGCTCCACAATTAAAGTCACAGAACGCATAAAAGTCCAATAAGAACCTCTCAAGTCTCTGATCAGCTTTAAATGTGGATTGCAAGTAGGAGGAGAGGGGATGCTTATTTATCTAAAAGCATCATTCCTACTTGGCTCTCAACAGTTCGTTCATCTCAGAATGAGGGGGCTGGATTGATTTCTTTGGACTCAGCAATGTGTTTTGTCCTACTGTACAGCAAAAGGAACTATATTCAATATCCTGTAATAAACCATAATGGAAAAGAATATGAAAAAATGCATATATATGTATAACTGAATCATTTTGCTATAACCAGAAACTAACACAACATTGTAAATCAACTACATTTCAATTAAAAAAGAAGTGTTTTAAAATGGACTTAAATCTAGAAGCCCTTCTGTAGCATATGTATTAAGGCTGAACGCCATGGCAATCATTGAGATATTCTATGGGAGAGTGTGAGCCTCAGCTCCAGGCACAAAGTGGAGCCTAGACTTATAGGCTAAGGTTTTACATTCAGACAAGCCGGGGTTCACATCAAGCTCTACCCCCTTAACCAGCTACATCATCTCAGACACAATACTTAACCTCTATAAGCCTCAGTTCCCCATAGGTAAAAGCTACCTCCATGAGGCTGTTTAAAATAATTACAGACCAGACCTTGTCCAGCACCTGGCTGGCTTAGAGTAGGTAAATCTTTCTTTTTTTCTCTCCTGCTTCCCAATCTGGACAGCGTTTTTCAAACAGTTCCAATGCCACCTTCTCCCTCTAGCACGCCTTGATTACAGATTCCTGGATCACAGAATAAACTGCCCCAGAGTCTCAGGTCTTCACTGGCCAATATGGTTTTTTCTTCTATTTTCCCAGGAAGGAGAGGCTCTGGAAACAAGGCGGAATTGGGAAGAACAAGACAGAGCCAGAACCTGGGGTTCTGTACCCCACGCCTCTAGCCATCCCAGCCTGTGACCTTTGGAGAACTCTTTACCAGGAACACTTCATCGGCACGTGATTCCCGTAAAGGCACAGGGCTGCACTCAGAAGGGGCCATTACTTGGTTTCATGCTCTGCTGCCACCTTGAATAATTTTTGAACGGGGGCCCCAAGTGTCCACTTTTCATTCAGCACCACCAATCATAAAGCCAGGGCTGCTTTCTTCCAACCTCGAAGACTCGGGATGCAGGTCACCTCTTCCGGGAAGACATCATCAGCTCCTCTCTGATGGGCTCCCGTAACCTCCCATAACCTCTGGTTCATACCTCCATTAACTCACCCACCAATATTTCATGAACCCCTGCTACGATACCACCAGCACTGCCTTTCTTGGGCACAGACCAAATCCCAGCACAGTGCTAAGTTTTTCTCACGCAAGAGTTATATTTACGGCAACTCTCTAAGGTAGGCGCTATTATTATCCCCAATTTACCGACAGATTAAGGGATCTGTCCCCACAGCAGTGGGGGAGGCAGAAGCAGGACTCTTGAATCCAGGCAGAGCACAAACTCAGAACCACTACTCTCCTCAACCACCAGGCGCTGTGCTCAGAACAAGGAACGTGGTGGTCACGAAAGGGGATATTCTTTTTAAGGACCACAACACTCATGCCACTGAAGTGCAACTACGAGTTACATTTTGTAATCATCATCCCCTTTACATGCCTGGATACCTTGCTGGACTACTAATTTCCCGAAGTCCCAGCCCCTCAAGTTTATCTCTGTAATACAGAAACCTCTCACAGACTTTGGAAAGTGATGGAGTTTCAAATATCCTTGAAGAATGAAAAAAAGGTCATTTCTACATGTAGGCTAATTTTACTATCAATATTAAAATACTTCAAATACTTCTTATTAAACTATGACAATTACATTAAAAACTAATCCATTGATGTGTTGTTTTAGACACATCTTGAATGATATAAGATGATCTAAACCACTGGAAGCAGCAATTAAAAAAAAAATAAGATCATCCTTTTTTTTTCTCCCAATGGTGAATTTCTTATTTCCAGAGTTTTTAATTCACTTGTTTAAAATCCATTTTTTTTCCTCCAAGTTCGAAACTTTTTCAATTCGATTAACATAATGCCTCTACAACTTTGGTAACGTGCCACTGGCATTCTTAAAATGACATAAATTCCTGCATTGTTGTGAATCTAATTTTGAGACCTCGAGCAAACACGAATTGACGGACAAGCTACAAAGTAACTGGCCTAAAACTGGCCTGTCCTTTTCAAAAATGTAAATGTCATAAAGAAATCCGGAGAACTCCGCCAAGTTCGAGGAGATCAGGGAGAAAGGACAACTAAATGCAAACGGCAAACCTGTCCTGGCTCCTGGACAAGAAAAAAAAAGAAAAAGCTATAAAAACAATTTTAGGAACAAACGGCGAATTCTGAGTGAGAAGTATAGATGAGATTAATAGTAATGTAATGATAAACTTCCTGATTTTGTAATTATACTGTGCTATGTAAGGAGAACATCCTACTGGGAATTAAACGTTGATGTATTTACAGGTTAAAAGGGAATAGTGTATATGCAACTGAACTCTCCAAGGGCTTAGAGAGTGTGAGGGGAAAGCAGGAAAAAGACAAAAGCTTAACAACTGATGAATCTGGGTGAAGGCAAATAGGAGTTTTCCACATGATTTCTGCAACTAATTTGCTAGTTAGAAGTTATCACCCACCCACCCCAAATATTTAACTATATTAGTACAAGTACTGCTGTTATTAAACAGGAAATGATGCCGAATGCAGATAAGTATAATGGCTTACAATCTCATGATCAAGGACTTGGTCTTTTGGTTTCCAAACTTTTTTGAACTCCAAAAATAGTGTTGAAAAGTACATTTTAAGATGCCACGTGATAAAAAGAGAAAACAGTCCTGCGTGGATATACACATACGTATCTGTTTCCCTTTGCTTTTGAAAAGCCTCACTCAAGAAAATATTATTAAATAATTGAATGGTAAGATTTAAAAAAAAAAAAAAAAAAAAAAAAAA
>NW_020173687.1:9898433-9901610 GCF_003031525.2 Neophocaena asiaeorientalis asiaeorientalis | reverse complement strand
AAAAAAAAAAAAAAAAAAAAAAAAAAAAGCTTCTTTCTCTTCCTCTCTCTGAAATCCTCCAGTTTGGGCTTCATACTTTGGCCCTTCCCCCCACAGTGTATCAAATAACTAACCTCCCCCTCCTTCACTTTCCAAGCTGACAGTTTTCTTCAGTGCCTTTTGGGGCCTTTCAAAACAAATTGCAGAGCCAGGGTCTGGGTTAATATTCAGAACTCTGCTAGGTCTTCCTCTACTGTTGGATTGGCATGACAATGGAAACCACGGGCCACAGAAGGAGACCCACAAAGGAAGACAAGTTTTTAATGCTACAGCCATCTGCCAGTTCTCCTCGGGATCTTTTCAAGAACTGAGGGAAGCTAAAGCAGGGGCTGAGAAGGGGGTCGGGTCTGCAGGGGAGGGCAGAAAAATCACTCACAGGAAAAGCAATTGCAATATGAAAAGAACCAAAGAAGGTCTGGAGCCTGGATGGCTGAATGAATGGGATCCCAGGGCCCCTCCTCCTGAGCTCTAAATAGACCCACCGCACCCTCTCGATGGGGCTTTTGTCGGTTGCCAAGCATTTTAAATGTTATAGTCAGAATATGTTATTAAGGGAGGATTTAATATACACAAACCACAAAAAAACATACTCCAGAGGGGTCCGATTACCCACATGGAAAGCCCAAGCCACCTGCCTTTGCAAAGATTACGCTGGGTTTTCTTTCTTTAGGGAGCAAAATGTCCTAAATACAGTAGTTTAGCAATAATAAAGCATTTCTATACCAACTCTAAATCCCCCCTTCTCCCAGAGACTTGCAACTTTTTAAGACCACCAACTATGAAAATCTATTTCAATGCATTAAAACAAGATACTTTCATGCCCTCACAGGATTATACTTTTTTTAAAAAAATTTGGAGCCTTAAATAAATTTCTCCAACATTTTTCCGAGAAGGATAATTCTACTCAAATCCCTGAAACCATGGACGGACTGCTTCCTCAGAAGACTAACGCACTTAACATACAGCAGTTGACAACCTGGCTGGCTGCGAGCTCCCTTGGGCATCTATCTTCTCTCTTTCCGAATTCTCAATTTCCTGAAGGCAAACCACAGTTTTTATTCCCCTCAGCCGCTCCTAAAACATTATTAATCCCTGAATGGGATCAGTAATCTTTGAGGAACTTTAGGTAACATTCTCTCAAGTCTGAATACAACCTTACAGGAAATCTAGGTAGAATTTGTAGTTGGAAACAGAAGTCGACACTGGCTGGGTTGTTTTGTGGGTTCTCAACGGTGTGTTTGAGCAGGTTTTTAAAATTCCCCCATTTCAAAAATTCAAATTAAAGGTTACCTAGTAATTTCTCTTTGGGTCAGGTTTAGTCACTCTTCCCTCTTCCATCTTGAGGATTTATAAGATGGCTTCAAAGAAACCTTCACAGATGCAGCTTTTATTATATTAAGTCTGGTGCCTTCTTAAAAACTCACATTGCAAAGTTGTAACGTTCGTTTTGTAATGTTGAAAGAGTATCTTTTAAAGCTGCACTGCCTTGGAAACGCGTGTGGGAGGATGCAAAGCGCACAGAATTAAATTCCAGGTTGATGAGGCACAAGTCAGATGACAGGACTGGCTCTAAGAGAGCAGTGGCAGCCCAGGGATGCGGCTGGAGTAACCCCAGGTCCTGGGGCAGACGCTGGCCTCCCTGGTGCCGGCAACGAGTGACTGCCCTGCCACGGGGCACCCACACACCCGCTGGCCCCGGGCCTTGAACTCTGCTCCCTGACTGTCAGCGGCCCATGATTGAGTTGCAACCCTGTGGGCCACCCCCCACACACACTGGGGGCCCTGCTGCAGGAAGTGGCCCCACTGGGGCCAGGAGGCTGACCTCTTGCTGTGAGCCGGCTGTAGACCTGCGAGTTGACTTCCTTGTCTCGCACGTAGCATCGGATCTCCTCCACCGCCTCTCGGATGATGGTGACAGCCAGCACGAAGCCCTGCACAGAGACAGAGAGAGGGTGAGCCCTGGTGGAAGCCACCTTCCTCTCCTGGGGCCGGGGACAGAAAAGGCCAGAGGCCGCTTGAGGGCAGCAGGGCAGGACCTGCTAATTATTCCAAGGGCAGAAGCCCCAGCAAACCCACTTCTCTGAATCTCATGCACCGGAAAAATTCTCACTGACACACACGTATCCAAGGACGTCCGCAGTCACCACCACCACAGGGTTCCTCAGAGTGAAAAAACACAGAAACCCCAGGACCGTCCGGCCACAGGTGAGGTCTGAGTGATGGTGACCTCTGACGTCTGCATCTCACTCGCCACGTGCCGGGTGCCATTCGAAGTGCTTTCCACCCCAATCTAGTTCCAGAGTCTTAACCGCCACAACGTTCTGCCTCTGGAGAAACCTGGGTAGGTGGAACCAGAAAGATGGTCCACCAGGGCCCAAAGTGAAATGCATCCCTGTTTGTATTGACCTGTCAGTAGGGAAATTAACTTTCTGGAACATAACAATGTAACACTGTTCAAATAAACACCAACAAAGATTCTCCTATACTGCTAAAAATTTTCCACTGTCCTCAACTACTGGTTAGATTCCTCGGCAAGGTAGGGGGCTAAGATGGGATGGGGACTTCAGTCTTTCCTGTAATGTTTTAAACTTCTATAAAGAAAACATATTAAAGTATTAATTGCGTAAGTACACACTCATAAAAAGAAAATTTTAAACTGCCATACCTTCCCAAGTCAGATACCCCAACTCATAAAAACCTGGTACAGAGGTTATACTCACAGGTATGTGAGTCACCCATATCTAGAATCTATTTTCATCTAGATTTTTCCTCTGGTATCAAGAAAGGCAAGAACCGTCATTCATTTTTTCTTACAAAATACACTTGTTACTCTCCTCCTTTTAAAGTCTTTTTTTTTTTTTAACGCAGAGAGCACAATCGCCCCAAGGTTAGCAGTAGTGAATTCTTTGAGGCTTTCATCTTCATACTGTTTATCCCATGCAATGTATTAAGTTAGATTCAAAGAACTTCAGATCTCTTATGTAAATTTAGCCAGAGATGTGCTGCTCTGTGAAACTCCTCCAAAGGCCCACACATCTTTACAATCAAAGGATTACTCCTGTTTCCACTCAGATGTAAAGTACACACTGAAGCCAAAGCAAAACTGGTACATTTCAGAAAAAAAAAAAAAAAAAAAAA
>NW_020173687.1:9893732-9898355 GCF_003031525.2 Neophocaena asiaeorientalis asiaeorientalis | reverse complement strand
AAATTGGAAATTTTAAAAAAAAAAAAAAAAAAAAAAAAAAACGCATAACCAGACCACATACAGAGGTGAGAGAAAACCCATTCTGGAAAAGCACGGCTGGTTTGCAGAATCCCCACCCCCTCCCCCAGGCTGCTGTTTTGTTCTGGGCCATAACCCACGTTTTTTGTTGTTTGTTTTTTCAAATGTTCCAGTTTCTATTTCTCTCTGCATGGGCCTGGCTAAATCCCATTGATGTTAATGGAAAGTGTGCGCTCACTACAAAGACAGGAGGCGCTAACCTCCCCGCTACAAATAAATACCCCCTCATAAGTCACCGTATCTATGACCCCCGAACACACACACACACACACACACACACACACACACACACACACGGTCCTCATCAATCCCAGGGGACGTGCCACATCTTAAGCTAGAAACTGCTTTACAAAGAGCTGCACATGTAGTCCAGAAATAAATTCCACCCGTCCAACTTTGGAGGTCCTTAAGAGCCACAGATACTGAGAAAGAGGCTTGAATGCGAGTGGGGGGTTTTCTGAGCTTGTAAGGAAATCAGAGGTGGTGACGGTGAACAGACATGCAATTCTGAAGGTGCTAAGACTCTTCTATAAAGTTGTATGTCAAAAATAGATTTACTAAAGCAAAATTCTGAAGGAAATCAGAAAAGCCGTTCCCTCTGGTTGGGGAGGGGGCTGACTGGAGAGGGGCAAGAGGGGACTTCCGGGGTGATGGAATGGTCCTGACCCAGGTGGTGCTGACATGGGTGTTGACAAATGTCAACACACAGTGAACTGAAAACTTAGTATCTGTGCATTTTATGGCATGTAGATCGCATCTTAATAACAAAAAAAAAAATCTAGGTTATGTGGTCTTCGTACAATTTTATGGATTATTTCAGCAGTCACCTGAGGAATTTCTCCCTCTAACATATTACTATCAAGAAAAAAGTTACCAAAAGCTAAAACGTAATCCACACAATGAACAATGGCACTAGTACCAGAATTTTTTAATTAAAATGAGAACATTTCCCGAGAATGTTCTACGTGTCAGGAGCTATTTGAAGCATTTTACTTGCTGTACTTCACTGAACCTCCCAACAAGCCAAGGGAGTAGACATGATCGCCCCTATTTTATAGGTGAGGAAACTGAGGCTCAGAAAAGCTTGTTCCAATTACACAGCTTCTCAGAGAAGTTGCAGCAAGAGCTCAACCATCTGGCCACCCCGCCCGCATTTTGAACCACTGAGTTCACGGCTGGGTTTGAAATGAGAGGACTCTCAGGGTGGTTGGAGACATTTCAAAATGTACTTTAGCCAAGAACGGGAAATTGATTCTCTACATAAAAATCTAGGGGATTTAGGGGAAGTCAGCTACAGTCTCCTAGAAACAGATGCTACCTAATTTGTCTGACCCCAAACTCCCTTCTTGGCAGCCCCTGGAAAAAGAGGAAGAATTTGTACAAGACAAGCATCTCCTCCTGTCTCTGAACCATCACAGAAAACTTCGGCTATAAAAGGGGTCACAAGCTAGTGAGAAACCTCAGGACTGGGACGTCCCTGGTGGCGCAGTGGTTAAGACTCCACGCTCTCAATGCAGGGGGCCCAGTTTCAATCCCCGGTCAGAGAACTAGATCCCACAAGTGTGCCACACTAAGAGTTCATGTGCCACAACTAAGGATCCCATGTGCTGCAACTTAGAGGCTGGCAAG
This sequence comes from Neophocaena asiaeorientalis asiaeorientalis, assembly GCF_003031525.2. NCBI lineage: Eukaryota > Metazoa > Chordata > Mammalia > Artiodactyla > Phocoenidae > Neophocaena > Neophocaena asiaeorientalis. The sequence goes on along the minus strand of NW_020173687.1, from coordinate 9,896,648 downwards.
CTGCAACTAAGGAGCCTGCCTGCCACAACTAAGACCCAGCACAACTACATAAATAAATAAATAACCTCAGGACTGCCAGAGGCTGCTGGTAACCTGTCTTCTCTCTACAGCCAGAGTCCCAGGGAAACCAGGTGATTCAGCTGCTTACGTTGGAAGTCAGGCCTTCTGGCTTCTCCCGGAAATTCTGAGCGTCATTTCAGAGAGGAGACGTGGGCTAGGACCAGGGTCGGGCCCTCTTTTAGAAGGGTGGCAGCCCTCCAGGTCATCCCGGCCCCCACGGTTCACCCCATTGCATTTCCTGAGACCCTGGAGTCAGCATCACCGGTGCTAATGTACAGAATACATACTAGGAACAGAAAAGGGTATAGTACCTAACAACAAGTTGCGTTCCACATTTTGATTCTCGGTCACCAGCCCCAAGAACCAACGTGGCCTCCCCCTGTGGAGGGAGCAACTCTATTCTGAATGGTTTCAAACACCCTGAGTGCACGTCTGACCTACGTAGTTTCCTATACCCTTCCAACTTCCGTAGAGGCACACGGAAGTGACTTAAGACAGAGATCTCTGCACATAAAGATAAAAAACACTTAGAAGAATAAAAGGCGGGCTTCCCTCGTGGCGCAGTGGTTGGGAGTCCGCCTGCCGATGCAGGGGACACGGGTTCGTGCCCTGGTCCGGGAGGATCCCACATGCCGCGGAGTGGCTGGGCCCGTGAGCCATGGCCGCTGAGCCTGCGCGTCCGGAGCCTGTGCTCCGCAGCGGGAGAGGCTGCCACGGCAGTGAGAGGCCCGCATACCGCCAAAAAACAAAAAAAAAAAAAAAAAAAAAAAAAAAAGAATAAAAGGCAACCCCCAGCTCCAAAGATAAATACTAACTTCGGTGAAGAACCTTCCAGACCTCCATGTATTTACATGCACAAGTGTGCAAAAATACTTGTGGGGGAGAGGGTCATAAAAATGGGAGTATGAAAAAAAAAAAAATGGGAGTATGCTGTCCATGTTATCCTGAAACTTACGTTTTTCACGCAAAGAAAAAGACGAGTCACACCGTGTCGTGTCGACATCACCGGAGTGACTTCGTCATTCCTGACTCCAGGGCAGCATCCCATAGTTTTGCTGGACCAGCGTTCAGGTAACCACCGATGGACATCTGTTTGCTTCCAGTGTCTGAGTAACATACGCCATGCTGCAAAGAATACCCTCGTACACACACCCCACACACGCCCCAAGGCCTTTTCTGATATTCCAAAGCCCAGTCCTTAGAAAAAGAAAATGAGTGTCCGTCTCTGTGGGGCTTCACATCCCCTCCACACCGTAGCATGATCTCAAGCAAGCTCCTTATTCTCCTTTGCCCCATGTTCTTGTTTCTCGAGTGAAGCATCTTTTTTCTCTACCAGTCCGTTTTGCCTCCAGTCCATGGGAATCTCCAATAACCACTGTGGAAGAATTCGACAGAGCTGATCTCATTTCCAACCCCACTATTTCTCCTGCATAATTCCATCTTCTCTGAGTCATACACATGACTCTCGGTTAACAGAATGAAAAATTTATGCCAAAGATGGCCAAAGTTCCCTCCCCAACACACATGCCAACGCCAATGTGAACAAGGCTGTAGGGGTGCTAGTAGGTCTGCACCCCAAAAATCATTCGGACGATGGGTTTATATGACAGGCTGGGCAGATGAATACTTCGAGTGGAAGAGAGCACAGACCAGATATCATGCTTGAGATGGTAAAGGCAGGGAGAGGGGGAGACACACAGCTGCCTTCTCGAACACCTTGGGATCCAATTGCATTTACCTAATACATACTTTACTATAATGTAAGTTAAAGTGTATGTAAAACAGGCACGCGTAAGAAGAGACTGAAAGGAAACAGACCAGAAACATAGATGGGGCATCTCAGGAGGTGGCTGCACAGGTAGGGATTTTTGCTGTGCTGCTTCTCCTTCAAATTTTTCTCCAAAAATAATGAGTCCCGGGCGACTTCCCTGGTGGTCCAGTGGTTAAGAATCCGCCCTTCCAATGCAGGGGACATGGTTTCAATCTCTGGTTGGGGAACTAAGATCCCACATGCCGCGGGGCAACTAAGCCCTCGTGCTGCAACTACTGAGCCCGTGCAATCTGCAGCCTGCGCCACAACCAGAGGGAAGCCCACACGCCGCAACTAGAGAAGCCCGCATGCCGCGATGAAGATCCCGCACGCTGCAACTAAGACCCTATGCAGCCAAATAAATAAATATTAAAAAAAAAAAAAAAAGAATGAGTCCCTTTGTAGAGTCCCTTCGTAGTTGATAAAGGAAAAGAAAAATGAACAGAGGGCGTTTTGCAGGCAATAAAGCAGCAAGATCTGGGGTCTGGGGAGAACCCAACAGACAAGATTTGAGAGGTGGGATCTGGTCATCCCACACTCCCAGTCGAGGGTTCCTGAGCCCAGAAGGCACCAATATGAGGTACCAAGGAAACCCGTACAGCCTCAAGCAGAGCAGAGACTGCAAACCGGCAGCCTGCGGACAGACCACGAGAGAAGGCGGGGGTGTGCTCACTCCACACAGTGCTTTAACAATTTGTAAATGAGTTAGCAATGTTTGAAAATCAAGGGAAAGAGATGCTGGAAATTAGAAAAAAATGACTCAGCACTGTGTGTATCTTGTAACCTTTTTTCTAAAAAGGAGCGTTGGGGAGCAGGGAAAAGACAAGATTTTTAAATTTAATGTTGTATGTCAATTATACTTCAATTTTCAAAAATCATGGTAGGGGCTTCCCTGGTGGCGCAGTGGTTGAGAGTCCGCCTGCCGATGCGGGGGACACGGGTTCGTGCCCCGGTCCGGGAGGATCCCGCGTGCCGCAGAGCGGCTGGGCTCGTGAGCCATGGCCGCTGAGCCTGCGCGTCCGGAGTCTGTGCTCCGCAACGGGAGA
>NW_020173687.1:9860462-9893467 GCF_003031525.2 Neophocaena asiaeorientalis asiaeorientalis | reverse complement strand
GAGGCCTGTTAGGAACCGGGTGGCACAGCAGGAGGTGAGTGGCAGGTGAGTGAGTGAAGCTTCATCCGCCACTCCCCACCACTCCCCATGGCTCACGTTACTGCCTGAACCATCCCCCTGTCCGAGGAGAAATTGTCTTTCACAAAACCCGTCCCTGAGGCCAAAATGGTTGGGGACGAATGGTTTACAACACCGCATCTGATGCCGGACTGAATCTGCTGTGCCAACATGGATCTGGTTGCAGATTCAAGCCAGGTAGAGTTATCCAGATGAACATGCTTCAAGTTTGCTGAAATAGGACCTGTTGGGGTTTGTAGCAACTTGAAAAATGATTGATAGGAAAAAACGAAGAGAGAGCCTGCAGCAGCCTGAGAAACAGTGAACCGAGAGGTGAGAATTACAGTTACTGGGAGTTCTGAGGAAGGCTTGCAGGATCAGGAAGGTTTGGGGACAAGGTGGCTTGGAGACAGAGAAAAGGGCTTGAACTGGACTGATGCCCTTGGGGATAAAAGGGCCTGGACACTTTCCAGATGTGACTCCTTTTTTTGTTTTTCCTGCATGGAATCTAAAGAGTAACAACGACTTTTTGACTACTCAGTATTTTCTGGGCACAAGACCACTTGCTAACTGCTTTACAAGCAGGATTCATTTAATCTGCGCGCCCAGCCAAGAAAGCAGACAATTTATGTTTCAGATGATGAAGTGGAATTCCAGAAATATTAAATGAATGTTCCAAGCTTGCACAGTGAGTAGATGGCAGGGCTACAATTAGATCCTAGGTCCCTCTAAGCCCAGAGACCATTCATTTTCAGGTACTCCCAGCTGCCATAAAATTAAGGGCGGCCAACCACTTGACAGTAGTTAAAGCCCTATTGTAACACTTGGCTGGTTACCTCTATTAATACAAATATATATATATATAAAGATATAGATTTATGTGGCATGTTTCTATGTAGACTAGAAGTCTTTATTTTGTTACTGTGAGTTCAAAATGGGCTTCTTGCCCCAAAAGCCTACCTACATCAAAAGATCCAAAAAAAAAAAAAAAAAAAAAAAAAAAATCATGGTAAATGGCAGAAGCCAGTCCAGAAAAAACTTATTCATTGTTTGTAAACTTTGGAAGGAGGAAAAAGAAATGAATGACAGTGTTTTGGGGGTGGAACTGGATAAAAGGGAGATTTTTCATGAGGTACCTTTTCACACGTTTCCTGAATCGTGTGACTGTATTACCTTTCAAATAACTATATTTTTAAAACGTAATCAGTAAAACGCAGGGTGATAGATGATACTGTATACACACTGCAGACTAACTTTTCTTAAATAACTGACTTACAGTTTGACTTTATATAGGTATGTAGCAAACTGCTGTGGAACTAAAAAACTAAAAAGAATTCAGGTCCTTCCGGTAAAACTCTGAAGTTTCTACCTCTTGGGCAACTCTGGGTCCATGTTTGCAGCGATGGAACAAAGCAGCATCTTCTGCTTTGAGGTGGGACACGAGCACCCCCGCCCCCCGGCTTCTATCAGCCTGGCCTCTGAGTTAGTGACACTCACTGTGTAAAAGCACACACCCTGATGCAGACAGGAATGTCTGTTATCCCAACATCCTACCTCACCCACAAATGACTCAGAGCAGAAAAGAACGATTCCCGCATCCCAAAAGCACCTCCACCGCCTGTGTGGAAGAAATAAACCCCCCTCCTCTTCCCAGGGCTGGAACTGCTGACACGACCTGTCTGATTAACATACCACCAATGGCGTGTGGACCCCGCTCCCTGGGCCCTTGGCATCCACTTCCTCTGCTCCCTAAGTGCCTGTGCACCAAATCCTTACCGTCCAAAAGAACGTGTGTTTTTGTTTCCTTAAGGAGGAAACACCTTTTCTACTTTAACAATCTTCTCCCAATGAAAAATTTAACAAGATTTGTGAACAGAGAATCCGAGTGTTCCTTCCGAGCCCTGCGTAATGAAAATTAATATTTCATCATGTCTCCGGAGGAAAGGAAATGTCAGTTTCACCCTCTCTGTGCCCCAGACGCGCTGGGCTTCTTTCTGTTCTTCCAATATTCCAAGCTTGTGCTGAACGCAGGGCCTTTGCACTGCTGCTCCCTGAACCTGGGATCCTCCCACCCTCCTGCTTTTCTTCCCATCACCTCCTCAAGAGGCCTTTCCCGGCCACCCTGGCTAAGACCGCCCCTCCACATCTCCCACCTTCATGCACTCAACAAATACTAACTGTGCCTGGGATGCCACATTTGCCCTACGACCTTCTACTACCTTCACAGCAGTTTCACAACTTGAAACAATTACGCTCAGCTGTTTTACTGTCTGTCCCCGCTGAAAGTCAACTCCGCGAGGGCAGGAATTTTTCTACGTTTCAGTCACTGCTGCATCCCCAGTGCCCAGCACCGTGGCTGGCACACAGCAGGTGCTCAATAGCCATTTCCAAAAAGGCAGGAAGAAAGAAAAGGCGGCACAAGAAGGATGGAGGGGCGTCGGGTCCGTCACCCTCCATACACACTGAAGCACAGAACCTGTTCCCGTCAACCCTGCACGCTGAAAGAGTCTACATAATAAACAGAAAACGATCCAAAGAGCACAATGCAAAGAGTCGGAGGCTTTGCCTTGCTCATGACCGCTGTGTACTAGAGCCTAGAACCGAGTGATTCACGATAGGCATGCAAAAAATATTTGCTGAAACAAGGAAAGGCTGAACAGCTGACGGACAGAAGGAATGAGTAGCACAGGCATCACTACAGTTGACCCCGGTAGTGGCAGAAACGGAGCCTCACATGAAAACCTCAGGGGTTCCCAACGTGTTGGCCTGAGGGCGTCCTCTCCCTTGAAAGGCCGAGTCCCATTCCAGGTGCCTGGAGGACAAAGAACCAGTGCTGCCCAACCTCTTATGTTACTGAACGGACGACCCGACTGACTCACCAGGGGGACCCAGTAGGTGTACAGTGCTCCCAGTCGCATTTCGGGGACGAACTGGGAGCAGGCGAGAAGCAGGAAGTAGAGGTTGAAGAAGTATTTGAACTGGTTAAACAGCACCTGGAAAGGAGAGAGAGGAGAGAGAAGACACTTCAGGTTGGTCTGATGCAGCTGGGTGGGCTTAGAGGGGGATGAGTGACATTTCAAAACACCCCCCCAGAAGAACAAAACTCACATGGTACCTACATATACGGTTTACACACCTCTACATGTTGTATAGGAAAATACACCTGGGTGGCGAAAACATAATTTGTCAAAGTAAAGAAACAAATGATACACGTGGGAATTATAAACACTAGATTCAAGACAGTGGGGACCTCTGGGCAGGGAGGGTATGCTGGAGGCTTCGGCTATAGTTGTGAGATTTTATGTCTTAAACTTTTTTTTTTTTTAATTTATGGCTGAGTTGGGTCTTCGTTGCTGTGCACGGGCTTCTCATTGCCGTGGGTTCTCTTGTTGCGAAGCACGGGCTCTAGAGCGCAGGCTCAGTAGTTGTGGCACACCAGGCTTAGTTGCTCCGCGGCATGTGGGATCTTCCTGGACCAGGGATCGAACCCGTATCCCCTTCACTGGCAGGCGGATTCTTAACCACTGCGCCACCAGGAAAGTCGGAAACTTTTTTTTTTCCTAGTTTTTGGCCACATGGAGCAGCACGTGGGATCTCAGCTCCCCAACCAGGGATTGAACCCACGATTGATCCCTGAGGTGGAAGTGCAACGTCTTAACCAGTGGACCGCCAGGGAAGTCCCTTCTTAAACTATTTTGTAAGTACAGAAAGGGCCACTCAAAATGTTGTTGAAGAGGTTTTAGTGGGAAATGCTTATGCTGTAAGACTGAATCAAACGAGTGAGATAAGTGGATATCTCCCTGGTATGATCTCAACGTCATACAATATCTACAGCAGAATTTCATCCCATGTGGCAGGAGTTTCAACTGCCCCCACGTGCCCTGGAAGTGACACTGATCCCCCTGACTCATTTTGGGCAACGAACAGAAATCACGTGTCCCTTCGGAGCACTGTCCGGCCCCTCGCTCTTGTCCTGCCATGGAGACGTGGGTGCCCACGTATTCCAGATAATGTAGCTGTGAGATGGAGGAGAATGGCCTGATCTGCCTCAGAATTTCCATGAATGAGAAATAAACTTTCACTTGACTTAAGATACTGAGCTCGTGACTTCCCTGGTGGCGCAGTGGTTAAGAATCTGCCTACCAACGCAGCAGACACGGGTTTGAGCCCTGGTCTGGGAGGATCCCACATGCCGCGGAGCAACTAAGCCCATGTGCCACAACTACTGAGCCCACGCACCTAGAGCCCGTACTCCGCAAAGAGAGAAGTCACCGCAATGAGAAGCCCACACACCACAACGAAGAGCCCCTACTCGCCACAACTAGAGAAAGCCTGTGTGCAGCAATGAAGACCCAACGCAGCCAAAAATTAATTAATTAATTTTAAAAAAAGATACTGAGCTTTAGGGGGCTGGGGGAGGGGAGTAAGCCAGGCAGCAATAAATGTACTCAAAATCACCCTTAAAGGGCTTCCCTGGTGGCGCAGTGGTTGGGAGTCCGCCTGCCGATGCAGGGGACACGGGTTCGTGCCCCGGTCTGGGAGGATCCCACATGCCGCGGAGCGGCTGGGCCCGTGAGCCATGGCCGCTGAGCCTGCGCGTCTGGAGCCTGTGCTCCGCAACGGGAGAGGCCACAGCAGTGAGAGGCCCGCGTACCGCAAAAAAAAAAAAATCACCCTTAAAAAAACATTCAGGTTGACTTTAAGCTACAGTGTAAGGTATTTGCATTTCCATGTTCTCCCTCAATAAATCAAACAGTGATTTTTTTTTTTTTCTTCCAGCTTTGGAACTGATTGCTGCTGCTGCTTCTGAAGTCAGTCAGTGTATTCTGGAGGCCACACTAGATAAAAACAGATGTTTAACTTAAAGGTGTTTTACGGGCAAGGTTTTCAGAGTACTTGTCCATGAATTTAACAAACGAAAGGGATGAATGCAGAGTAAAATACTACGCAAAACATTAGCAAACAGGCTTCCCTGGTGGTGCAGTGGTCGAGAGTCCGCCTGCCAATGCAGGGGACACGGCTTCGAGCCGTGGTCCGGGAAGATCCCACATGTCGCGGAGCAACTAAGCCTGGTGTGCCACAACTACTGAGCCTGCGCTCTAGAGCCTGTGAGCCACAACTACTGAAGCCCACGCGCCTAGAGCCTGTGTGCTCTGCAATGAGAAGCCACTACAGTGAGGAGCCCGTGCACCGCAAGGAAGAGTAGCCCCTGGTCGCCGCAACTAGAGAAAGCCCACGTGCAGCAACAAAGACCCAACGCAGACAAAAATAAATTTAAAAAAAAAAAAAGTGACTTCAATTAAAAAAAATAAGTTCACAAACATGTTAACAAAAAGTCTCTCTGGATGATAGTGTTAAAATTTACCTTTAAAAAAAAGTTCTCTACACTTTTATCTCCCAACTTTCCTGTTCCAAATATGTATTTCATGATAATGAGGGGTGGGGGGGGAATGTAAGCACTGATTTTTTTTTTTTAATAAATTTATTTATTTATTTATTTTTGGCTGCATTTGTTGCTGTGCGCAGGCTTTCTCTACTTGTGGTGAGCGGGGGCTACTCTTCGTTGCGGTGCGCGGGCTTCTCATTGTGGTGGCTTCTCTTGTTGCAGAGCACGGGCTCTAGGCGCGTGGGCTTCAGTAGTTGTGGCTCGCAGGCTCTACAGCGCAGGCTCAGTAGCTGCGGCACACGGGCTTAGTTGCTCCGCAGCACGTGGGATCTTCCCGGACCAGGGCTCGAACCCATGTCCCCTGCATTGGCAGGCGGACTCTCAACCACTGCGCCTCCAGGGAAGTCCCCTCCTGATTTTCTTTTTTTTTTTTTTGGAACAAAGCTATGTCCTCAAAATATCTTTTTCACTCTTAGGCCCAACACACCAAATAAATGTGAAGTTATTCTAACCAATCAAGTGGAGTCTCACAGCCTTGCGGACAGAAGGCAGCCCCCTTCCAGGTGCTCAGGACCAGGGAAGATGAATGGCCAGTGGCTGAGGTGACATGGAAAAGACGGGGTGTTCACAGAATCTGCCACAGGAACTTCAGTCTGCTAAGACTGGTACCACTGCATACATCTGGTGTAGGAAGAAGAAAACGATGTTGCCCCTGCCCGTACATACCCCAGGCAAAAAGGTGAAGAAGTTGTACTTCTGATTGTTGATGACATTTCGAGGGTATCTCTGGTCCCTCTTCTCGGGGTGCCCCAACCAGACCGTGCGGGGCCTGGGCTCCCCTGCACCACAGCATCTCAGCCACTCGCAGCACCTGTGGGAAAGACACGCCCACACCGTCAAGGCCACGCCCACACCCATCCACTCCTCCCAGAATGTCTTTCTCTAAAGCATCTTCACTGAGTCAGAACCACAGCCCCATCTGAGGCTTCATCCTTCAATGAGAGGGGAAAACAAAGCTGAGGCATCTAAGAAGCTGTGGTCCAAATCAAAGATGCTTTGTCCCCAAGCCCAAATTATTTCAAAAAGTAGGATTCGTTTTTAAAATAAGATTTAAGTTAAAAAAGTAAATACAGAGCAACAAGTACTGTTATCACTTTGACATTCTGCAGGTGAGAGAGGAAAGCTCAGGACAGCTGAATAAAGCACCCGAGTTTACCAAGATGTGAGAAACAGCCGAGTCTGGCCTTGAACCAGGTCCATCTTATTCTGAAACCCAGTGTCTTCGCACCCCACATGCTATCAAGGGTGCTGGTCACACCAAGATTACTATACAAAAAGAGAAGGGAAAGAATCTCCTTCCACACTCGGCTCCACGTTTTAGCAACATGCTGGAGGAACACGCCAGCAAGATGATGACTCGGCGCCCCGCATAACCTGAACACAGGCCAGCGTACCAGCTGTAGGCAAACTGATTCCCAGGGCCGCCCCCGGAGGGCAGCTCACCAGGCACGCCTGCCCTCAGGTCGCCTGTGTGAAGCCAGGGACACCTGCCCAGCTCTGGCAAAACTCAGCTGCTCTGAGACACACATGCCCACCCCCTCACTCGTGCCAAAAAAAGGCAGCCCATCCTTCAGGAGCGGCTGTAAACAGGCATTTTGAGAATTACGAGCATTCGTTAAGGGTCTTTCATGGAAAGACCCCAGGCTGAACTGTTCACCTCCCCACCCAACCCCACAGGCTGGGAGGAAGGAACCCCAGCCCTACCAGCCCCTTGAGATGCTGCCAGCTGAAGGCAACCCATCCAGACGTGGCCATGATGACTTACATAGTCACCTGTCACCTGCGGACCCACCGTCTCCCCCTCCTCCTACGGGCCAGGCAGGCCCTGCCCAGGTACTGGGGTGCAGAGCTGAGCACACACAGTCCCTGGGCATCGGGACTCTAAAGATTAGCAAGCCAGCAAGTTGTTGCCTGCTCAGATGCTCAAAATTTCCATGATGAAACACGATGCTCTTTCTTAAATATAGCATCCTGGTTCCCGTAAACTAGTGCTAGGGTTGGGGTGGGGAGGATGGTGGTAGCTCTCACGAGGATGGGTGTCACTTCTAATAACTCATTCGTGTTGGCGAGAGACACATACAGAAACCTTGAGGTGTCCAGCCCCATTTCTGCTCTTGGGTGTGTGTCACCCAAGCCGGCCATCCGTGGACGCAAAGCACTGAATGAGGGAGGGAAGGAGGATGCATTTGACGGAAGCACACCCTTCAATCTGCAGATACCTACCCATGGTCACTGACTTTTCTGTGAACCAGCCGGTCTCTCCCCATCCTATAATAATCCTGTAATGACGACTCCCAGAGCTGAGTGTTTCTAATGAAAGCTGAAGAATGAACTTAAGAGAATGACATACTGTCAGGCTGTTTATGAGTTTTGTCTGTTTTGTCCTAGCAGAAGGTTACTCACAGCAAGCTACCAAGTTAAACGCTCCGTGACTTAACCGGCAGGCGTGCATGTGCACAGGGGGCAGGTCATTCAGGGCAGCCCGCACGTGGTAGCAAAGACTGCAACCGTACCTAACCGGTCATCAGAGGGCGGCTGGTCAAATAAGCAGGGAACGTCCATACAATGGCATGCTCAACAGTCTTTGAAGAGGGAGATAGAGCTGTATGCGCTGAATAGCCCCATTTGCAAGATACGCTAAATCAGGAAGGAGCTGCAAGGTGTGTCCAGGATGCCATTCCTTGCATGAAAGCAAGAGGATACCGTGCAGACTATGCCTGCCAATGCAGAAAACCTCCACGACAGCTGACGCCACCGGTTTCCTTTGGGAAGGAGGGAGTAGGGGCGCCTTCTCCTACTTACTCTTCCATCACATTGTACATCTATTACCTATGGGACTAAATGTGCATTTCTTTTTTTTTTTAGCTAAATCCATAATAGTAAGCATTTATTAAGTGCTCATCTGGTCCAACTATGATTCCAGTTCCTGTGGGGACCTAACTTTGGAACGGGATCCTTTCCTTCTACTTCCTCACAATCTCATTGCAACAAAGGGTAGTAAGCGTTTGGCACAGGGTAAAATAAGGACTTTGTGTCACCTGAGCCCAGTGTAACTAGCCCCAAGCTGATCTCATTTAATCACCTTGATTGTCACCTTGTTTATTCACTTTCTACCTGCACTGGATATAAGCTGCACACATTCAATGACTTTTAGGTCAACAGTATTTACTGAGTATCTAATAAGAAGAAGAAGAAGACAAGGGATCATTGCTCCCTTTTTGTCACACATTCATTCACCTACAATGTCCTGTGCACTCACAGGACGCAGGTCCTCACCTAGGGCATTCAACAGTGAGCAAGACAGACGAGGTCCTCCTCCCACGGGGAGGAAGAGAGACAGTAAACAGCTCTCTAAAATAAAATAAGGCATGGGATAAGAGAAGGAGTGGGGAAGGGGTGTGGCTCCGGGAGACTGGGTGGTCAGGAAGGCTGGGGTGACAGGTGAGCTGAGTGACAAGAAGAAACATCCATGCAACCAGGCAAGGAAGTGCCATCTAGGCAGATCAGAACCGCAAGGGCAAAGATCCAGAGGTAGGAAGCAGCCTGACACACATCTGCAGGGAAAGAAGACTAGTGTGGCTGGAATGCACCGAACACGGGGGAGAGGGTAAAAGATGAGGTCGGAGGAGGAGGAGGAGGGGACAGACGACACAGGGCCTTGTCACCAGGGCAAGGAGTCTGGATTTTACTCCATCCACAGTGGGGATCACTGAAGGGTTACAAGCACAGGGTGGCATGATCTGATTTAATTTTTTTTTTTTTTTTTTTTTTTGGCCACGCCTCACGGTTTGCAGGATCTTAGTTCCCCAACCAGGGATCAAACCCATGCTCCTGCAGTGGAAGCACAGAGTCCTAACCACTGGACGGCCAGGGAATTCCTGAGTTACATTTTTTTAAAGGTCCTTCTGGCTTCTGAGCAGAGAAGATGCTGCCGTGGGCAAAAGGAGAAACAGGTAACAGGTGTGAGGCTTCTTTGGGGGATGGTGAAGTGCTCTAACATTGTGGTGATGTCTGCACAACTCCGTGAATATCTAAAAATTGCTGCATTATATACTTTAAAGAGGCGAACTGCAGGGCATGTGAACTGTATCTTAATCAAGCTGTACATTGACCAAAAAGATTGGGAACAGAAGGATCATTTAGAAAGCTGTTGCCGTCATCCAGGCAAGCAAAGACTAGGGTGGTGGCAGTGAGGGGTGATGAGAAAGATAGATTCTCAAAATGTCACGGATGTAGAAGTGTATGCTCTTTAAAAAATAGTGTCTTACTTAATGTTCACAACCATCCTACGTAGTACGTACTAGCATCATCCCCATTTTCATGATGGATAAACTGAGGCCCAGAGAGGACTCAGTTACCTGCTCAAGATCTACTGCTACACCAGCTCCATCTACTACCGAGTGGCAGAAGCCGACTTTAAGCCCACGTCTGTCTGATCCAGATCCTGAGCTAAGAGCCTGAGAGTACCCTGCACAGCCACTGACAGCCCCATCAGCACAATTATTTCACAGCTCTATTTTTTTTTCTAGTCTCTCTTCATTACATAAAATTGGAAAGATCCTTAGGGGCCATAGAGAGTGAGGGCTCTCAGGCTGCTCAAACCGGAGCTCTTCTGTGTGCACATCAGCTGCCCTGCCCCCCATACTCATTCATTAATCTTCATATCAATGCGTTGGCTCCCAGCTCCCGAGTCACCCTTCAGTGCCCGCTCTGGGATGTGGACAGACTCCTTTCCGCCTCTCCTTTACAGTCAGTGAAATGCTAAGCCTTCTCAGTAGAGGGCGCTGGAGGGACACCACTGGAGGAAAAAGCTCACCTGTGGTTTCCAGGCTGTGGCACAGTGGGCGGGTCAGCAGTGCGCTGAGTGAGGCCATCGAATGGTTCCCTGGCCAGCCATGCGCCCAGCACATGCTGTCCCTCGAGGCTTTCAAGCCCCACTGTGGCCCAGGGGTCACCTTACCAGGGCCCTCTCAATATGGACATCCCAGGCCCCAGGCCTCCTCCACACCAGTGCCCTGATTCCCTCACCCCCAGGTTTGTCTCCCAAGGTCCCCCTGTCACTGTGGCCCTTAGTGTCCCACCAGGGACACTGTGAACTCAGGTGCCCTCACTCCCATTGTACACCCAATGCGTCAACCGCCAGCTGTGCCTGCCACCCCATCGGTACCCCTGGGATTGCTTTCTTGCTTGCCCCACCTGCAGACCAGCTCTGGTCCTGCCATCCAGTGGCCTGAACTACACTGTCTCCAACCAGGTCTGCACCCCAGCCTTAGGGAGGGGCCCCCATCCAAGTGTGTCCTACCTCAGATTCAGTCCCTTAGCCTAGTCTACCATACAGTTTTCTTCTATAGCCTACAGTTATAATTTAGTACGTCCATTTCCCTCCATCTTTCCACCTGATTGAGCCGAGGCCAACCCCACCTCTGAGCTCCAGGCATGACAAGCCCAGGATCCAAGCTTGGCCAAGCAGAGCCCTCAGCATGGTGCTAGGCTCAGAGAAAGGGCCAGTGAGAGGCCTGGCTGGGATTTTTGCTAGAAATTCCAGAAAGACATGCTCTTCACCCTGGGGCTGTTAAGGTGGCAGAAAACAAGCCTGGAGTTGCAGGAAGCCACCTTGCTCCTGTTTAGGGACAGTCTGCCTGAAAATGGAGTCACAAGGAGGATGCAGAGACCACAGGAGGCTCCTGCCCACCTCGGGGGCGAGTGTAGGTCTGTCGGTTCCCTGGGCTTCTCAAGTCTTAGGCACCAGTACATTGGTTTTTGTTTTATTTTACTTTGCTAAAGCCAATGTTAAGTGGGTGCAGTTAACCACCGCCCCAAAGCTCCTGTCTGATAGTCCTGTCTGCCACGTGGCTGGGCCGTACTTAATAAGATGCTTTCCTGTTGGTTTGTGTGTCTTTGCGTCTAAGCTTTTAAAGCCTGCAGTCTATCATCCTGACGTCTGCACACTGATCTCTTCAGAGCTGTGATGTCCAACCTGGTAGCTTTACATTTAAGTTACTTAAATAAAAGAGTTAAATTCCTCATTCTCAGCAGTCACATTCTGAGCGCTCCGCGGCCACAGGTGGTCCGTGGCTATGGACTGGACGGCGCGGATGCAGAACATTCCAGCATGGCAGAGGTTCGACTAGACGGTGCTGCTTTAGAGCAGCTCTTTCAAGGCATCTCCTCCCTCCTCGCTCTTGAACAAACCTCAATGCCCCAGGAACATCAGCAAGTGGACCCCACAACTGAAGGCAATTCGCCCAAAGAGTTTCCCAAACTTCAGCCCTTTTCACACACACGGGATTTCTACCATATCCAACTAACTCTACTTTCTAACTTCATCAGTTTGCCTCAATTTGCATACCTTAAATCAGCGATTCTCAACAGGGAGAAGGGGGTTAGTTACTGGTATCTAGTAGGTAGAGGAGGCCAAGATTCTGCTAAACATCCTACAAAGCCCGGGACAGCACCCGCCACAAAGAATGATGCAGCCTCAAATGTCAGCTGTGTCCTGGTTGAGAACTCCTGACCTGGATTTTGTTTATCAGTACATAAATGTGTCTTAGAAGGTAACTTAAAAGGTAACCACTATCATAAACGCAAAACCACTATCACTTGCCATACACAGAAGGTAAACATCAAAATCAACACAATGAGAAGCAAACGTTACTAAATTCCAGACGCAGTGGCTCCCAGCCCCCAGCCTGCTGCCTGCTGGCCAGTTTCTTCTGCTATTCAAAAGCGGGCCCTGACAGGGTTAAAAAAATGTTGAAGGAAAACTGAAAAAGGAAGTGTCTCGCTATACATCTCAATGTGATTTAGTTCCTGTCCGTGAATTACTTAGGATCACTTTAGCACCTGGAGCCATCATCTGCTATTTGGGGAACTACTGTCCTGCAGTAGAAGCCTTGGGCTTGGTAGCAAATTTACAAGTGACGGCCTTGGGCTTGGTGGCAAATTTACAAGTGACGAAGGCCTCCCCCGGCCCCCAGGTCAGTTAAAGCAGAAGAGGCGGCAGCCAGGCTCCCCCGACATCTGGATTTATACCCACGACTCTTTTTCCTTCTGTCAGCTGCCGCCACACCCCGTCTGTCCAGGGGTGGACGTCAGCACCCCGGAGGTCCAAGAGGGGGAGCTGCCTGGAGCTGTGGGGTGGCAGCTGTCACCCTGCTGTCGCTTCTCAACGCCAAACTGAGCTGTCACTTTCCCAAATTAACTCCTATCCCACATTCTAGACAGGCTGGGGAGATGGGCTACAAGATAGAACCCCTGAGTGCGAGAAATTAATGTAGAGGCTGAAAAAGAAATAACAAGCAAGAGTCTCAGTTTCAGAACAGCAGGACCACGTGGGCTAGAGGAATAAACACCAGCTTTTCAACCAGATGGGCCTGTGCGCAAATCCCAGCCCCGTTCCACACCAGCTGTGAGCCCTTGGACAATTCATCTTCTGTGATCCCCACTTTCCCTATCTGTAAATTGACAGTAAGACCCGCCTTGCTGAATTACTACGAAGACCAAGGATTTTATATATAAAGGGTGTAAGACAATGCCTAGCACACAGCAGGCATTCAATTAAAAGTAGATCTTATTTCTCTTACGTTATTTTTCCAGATTGAAAAAAGAAAACATGAAAATTTTCTCACCTGAATAGCAACGGCTATTCAACTAGGCTAAGATGTAAGGCTAGAAATAATCCCGTCTACGCTGCTTCCAGCTTACACAATTTAAACAAAAGGAAACCAAAGTGGAGTTCCTTACGATTTGACTCTAAAACAAAGGTTTTGATAGCCAACAGCCTGCCAACCACATGTGCACTCTTTTCACACAATCTGGCCAAACGCAAGGAAAACAAATATTAGAGAGGGACACGCCAAGGGAACAATGTTTCTGGACAATGTAACTACTGCCACAAGGAGCTGGCGTCCGAAGAAATGATCATCTCTGCCCTGGTGCCACTCAGCAGGCACTCAGTAAATATTTGCTGAATTGCCTGCATGACGTAGCTACCTTCCCTGAAGCCGGAGTCCAGGAAGCTAGAGTCTCAGTGTTGACGCCGGAAAGATCCAGGAAGAATGTAAAGGAAAATTAAAAGCAACACGGAGAACTCAGATACAGAGAACAAACTAGAGGGTGCCAGTGAGGAGGGGCGAGACAGGGGAAGGGGATTAAGAGGTGCCAACTACTATGTATAAAATAAGTAAGCTACAAGGATATATTATTGTACAGCACAGGGAATATAGCCAATATTATATAATAACTACAGATGGAGTACAACCTTTAAAAGTTGTGAATCACTCACTAGGTTGTACATTTGAAACTTGTATCATAGGGTACATCAAGTATACCCCAATTTTAAAAAAAGCAATACAGAGAAAATAGTCTGCAGCAGTAGCTCTCAACGGAGGTAGGGGTGAATTTGCCCCTGGGGACACTTGGCAACGTCTAGAGAGATGTTTGGCTGTCATGACTGCAGGTCCAGGGAAGGGAAGGGCTACTGGCGTCTAGTGGGTAGAAGCCAAGGATGCTGCTAAACATCCTACAGTGGACAAGACAGCCCCACACAGAGGATTATCTGGCCCCAAATGCCAACCGTCCCAAGTCTGAGAATGCTGCTCTAGAGCGGGACTGTCCCCGACATTTCTGTGCAGAGGGAGATGTTCTCTAGCTGCACCATCGAACACACCAGCCATTAGCCACACGTGGCTGTTGAGCGCTGGAAACATACATTTTAAATTTTAGTTCATTAATTTAATGAATGAAAACAGCCACATGCGGCTAGTGGCTACCACACTGGACAGCAGGTCTAGAAGGACGTAACCCAAACTGTTAAGCACAGATGCCTGGGGGGGCAGGTGGGGGGGACTGGAAGGAATGGGAGGGAAGGTATGAAGGGAAACTTCTGCTCTTTGTTCGAGAAACAGGGAAGTGGCTAGATTTTTTTTTTTTTTTTAAACCGGGAGAATATAAAATCTAGGATCTGAAAGAATGCAAAGAAGGAAGTAGTTCACTGAAGTCTGAAGTATCTCTGGCCACAGGAATGCTACTGTCTGGAGAAGAAACAAGACTATAGTTGTCCCCCTTATCCACAGGGGATACGGTCCAAGACCCCCCCAGGGGATGCGTGAAACTGAGGATAGCACGGAGTTTTTCCTACACACAAATACCTGTGATAAAGGTTCATTTATGAATTAGGCACCGTAAGAGATTAATAACAATAGCCAATAATAAAACATAACAATATACTGTAATAAAAGTTATGTGAACGTGGTCTCTCTCAAAATACCTATGTACAAATTTAATGCCCTTTCCATCTTAACTAAAGTACTTATCACACACTGTGGCCATAAGTTTTGCAGTTTGAGGTGCACGAAAACTAGCACGTATTTCTTTTTCCCTCTTCATAATTTCACTGATAGAAGATCCATCCTTGCTGTGGATCTTAGCAACCTCAGCATACGACTTCTTTTCTTTCAAGTCGAGAACTTTCACCTTTTCACTTAAAAGAAGCACTTCACAGCTTCCCTTTGACATGTCCGAATTGCCAACATCACTATTCGGGGCCATTATTAAGTAAAATAAGGGTTGTTTGAACACAAGCACTGTGATACTGGGACAGCTGATCTGATAACGGAGACCCATCTAAGTGACTACCGGCAGGATATGCAGGACACGGGGATGATGAGTCATGTCCAGGGCAGGACTAAGGAAGACACAAGATTTCATCATGCTACTCGGAACAGCGGACAATGTAAAACTTATGAATTGTTTACTTCTGGAATTTTCCATTTCATATTTTCGGGTTCATTACGGGTAACTGAAACCATAGAAAGCGAAAGCTCAGATAAGGTGGGACTACTGTTTACCAATGAAAAAAGCCAAGTCAATGTAGCAACTTCTTCAACCGTAAAGCTCAGATCCTCTGACCTAGCAAGTCTACCTAGAAGGACACAAATATTGGTACTGGTGACCAACGGGAAATGCCCTAGGAGGCCAACAGCAGCAATACAGAGAGAGAGCAAAACCCTGGAAATGACCAAATGCCCATTACGGCAAGACCCCTGTACAATGGACTGTAGTCTGGAAAGAATAAGGTAGAGACACACACACTGGCAGGACAAGATCCAAGTGATAAAACAGAAGGAAAAAAGCAAGCAAAAGAAAAGCAATTTATTGTGCTATATTTTAATAAAAATAATATATGCTGATATATGCATGGGAAAAAATACTAGGAAACAAATACACACACACACACACACACACACACAAACTGTTAACTCTGGTTCTCTGGGGTAGGGGGCAGTCACGGATGATGCAAACTGTCGCCTCTCCCTATTTCTCGTGCCTTAAGTCTTCCCCTATTGGTCTCTTTCTGCTCAGAGCACATGACACCTCTCACATTGCATCCAACCCCACCATTCAATAATTATGAACTCAAATTCACCCCTGTTACCTTTTCATCCCAGGTCCTCACAGTCAAGCCACCGATTGCAGCCAAGGCAGGTGAGCTCCAGAACTCTGCACTTTTAGCTCGTCCCTGGCTGTTTCATTTTTCTCCAACTCCCAACCCCTGTGCAAGACTCATCCACAACAGACTTGCTCAGGCAAGCCCATCACCCAACTTCTACTTATCCGTCAAAACCCAACTCTGTTATTCCCGAAGAGAAGACGAAGCAGCTCTGTTCTCCCTTAGACTTACCCGTTTCTCTCTAGACCAGGACTGGCAAACTCAAATCTACAGAAGCCCAGCAAGTAACAGAAAACAATAAATGAACAAAAATAAACACAGGATCCAGTGGGGTGGGGCACACTGAGGAGACCAGATCTCATGGGAAGGAAGTAGCTGCCCCCAGATCCTACCAGGATACAATGCTACATAAGCCCAGCACAGCAGACCATCCAATTCTTCAAGACAAAGACAAAACATAAGATTGTGAGATGCAAACACTCAGTTTTTAAATGTTGGCAACCAATTCAATTTTAAAGTACTAGGCAAAACTAAAACCACACTGAGAGGTAATTTTTTTACTTAGCACGATGACGAAGATCAAAGAGCCTAACAACACCTGTGCTTGGTCAGGATGGCCAAACAGGCACCTTCACTGCTGGGAGGGGCCTAAATCAGTGTTACCTTGAGGGAGGGAAACCTGGCGACAGCTATCAAAATTACAAATGGACATTCATTTTGACCCAACCATTCCCCTTTGAGATATTCCATATGCTCCAAAATGGGTATAAAGACCATTCACCATAACATCTAGTAACAGCAAACTAGAAATAACCTAAACCTCATCTGTAGTAAACTGCTTAAAGTACATCTATTCGATGGAATCCTATTAAAACACTTTAAAGAAAACATTTAAAGGAATAAAGAAGCTTTTTATGTCCTGATATGGAACAAGCCCAGGGTGTACTGTTAAGTGAAAAAAATAGGTTGTAGTGTGTAAGGTGTACTAACAATTGAATAAAAGAGGGAAACATCCATGCATGTCTGTCTAGATAGATATAAAATACTTGTACTTTTTTTGGTAGATGGTTAAAGTTTCTCCAGAGCGACACTGAAGAAATTGATGAGTGGTTGCCTGGGGAGGGGCACAGGGTAGGTGAACGGAGTGGGTGGGAGGGAGACCGAGTATGCAATGTACACGCTTCTGTACCTTTTAACACTGAACTGGGGCTTCCCCGGTGGCACAGCAGTTAAGAATCTGCCTGTCAATGCAGGGGACACGGGTTCGAGCCGTAGTCCAGGAAGATCCCACGTGCCGCGGAGCGACCAAGCCCGCACGCCTACGGTCCGTGCTCCGCAACAAGAGAAGCCACCGCAATGAGAAGCCCGTGCACCGCAACGAAGAGTAGCCCCCGCTCGCCGCAACTAGAGAAAGCCCGCGCGCAGCAACGAAGACCCGATGCAGCAAAAACAAACAAATAAATTTATAAGAAAAAAACCAATACTGAACTATGTGACCCTGTGATTCAACTTTTTAAATTTAAAACCAAAACCAAAAAAAACACAAAAACCCCACACTGCTGCCCAAACAGCACACAGCTCTCAGTCTGCAGCCTTAAATCTCAGCCACAAGCTTGTGGGTCAGAGACCAGATACTGCTCGCCTCCCACCCCAGGCCTGGCATACAGCAGGTGCTCGGTCGCTCTGCGTGGATCCCTTCACATGCCCCAGGCACCCAGCGTGCAGGGACACTACTCACACGTGGACGCTTTCGCTAGGCCATCTGCTCACGGGTTCTAGAAGAGGTCTGGTGTGGCAGCACCCAGCAGCAGCCCACAGAATGCCAGAGAACTGAACAGAACTGAATGATTACATGGAAGGCAATTCCCCAGATACCAGGACAATAAGCAAGAACAGCTATAAAGCGCTCAGCGTGTGCCGGCTGTCCATGTGAATTACTTCCCTTGATCCTGACCCCCATTCCGTGGGCGCTCTCATCGCCCCCCTCCCACACTGAGAGTCCTGCAGCTGGCGGGGGGCAGAGTCAGCTGTGGGTCCAGCAGGTGGACCCGAGAGGCATCGCTCTTAACCGGTGCCTGAAGACCTCACACTACCGCAGACTCCAAGAGCCACCTCTGAATTGTTCAGACGACCCCCTAGGGAGGAACCCAAGGACAGAGACACAGCAGGACACACGGAGGGTCCCCAGTGCCACCGCCCAGGCCCGCATGGCTCCTCCCTCCACCCCACTGTCATCCCTGACAATGGCTATCACTGCTACTGTACTTCCCGGGGGCCACACGCTTGGGATCTAAGCACCTGACATGCATCAGCTCATTCAGTCCTCACCCCCCGCCCCCCCCCCAGCACTGTCATCACACCCGTTTTCAGAGAGCTGGACTCTCTCGCCCAAGGTCATACAGCCAGTGAGAGGAGGAGGCCAACGTGGACAGAGGCAGCCGTGCCTGAATCCAGGCTCTCAGCCCCTCAAGGTGCTCGGCAGCCAAGCCAGGCGGCGGGGAGCCAGCCCTTCACCAGGAACCCGCCTCCTAACCGGACTCAGCTCCATCCGCGCTCCCCTGGAGACCTGGCTGCCCCACCGGGCGTGGCTCTGGCACTGAGCCCCCGGGAAGGCCATGGGGGATGTTTCCAAGGGCGCCTGTAAGACGCCAGAAGTTACAACACCTGTCGCTTGGGAGGAGTTTACCTCTGGAAACAGGTGGTAGAGGGGCTGAGGGGCTGGTCCGAGGGCAGCTCAGGCGTGGCAGGGCCCTCACAGGGAGCGCTTCACACCTCTCCTAACGATGCTGCTGCAGGGAAACGCGACCCTGGGCTCCAACGACCCCACTACAACCCTCACCCTCCTCTGCAGGGAAACAGACGTGCCCTTGGCCCTGTTGTCTACACACAGCTTTGTCACGAGAAACTGGATCTAGAAAGCCTTTTATTCGTTCAACAAACATTTACTGTATGCTTGCAGACTCCGTTATCTCTCACAGCCACCAAACACACACCACTGTGAGGTGTTCGGTTCCCCCAGTCTATCCACAGAGCGTTAGCGTTACCACGGAGCAAGCCTGTCCTCAATCGACCACAGGCCCCTACTGCCCTCCAGCTCCACCTGGCTCACACATTAATAAACAGGAAGCCTGATTTGTGGCCGACAAAGAAAGGAAAGCATGTGTTTTTACTTCTTTCTCTCTCTTTTTTTTGAACTTTCCCAATCTCGGGGGTCTGCACTAGGCAAAAGGCAAAATTATCCTGACCCTGGAACAAGGGCCATTCTGGCTTTCATGGGGTGTAAAATGGCAGAGCCCTTCCAGAAATTCATTGTCCAAGATGTAGCAAAAATTCATGTATCAAGATAGCCTCTAGGGACTTCCCTGGTGGTCCAGTGGTTAAGACTTTGCACTTCCACTGCAGGAGGTGCGGGTTCCATCCTGGTCAGGGAGCTAAGATCCCACATGCCCCATGGCATGGCGAAAAAAAAAAAAAGAAAGAAGATAGTCTCTGTAGACTAAGTTCTCATTTCTAACAGCAAAAACCAACGAAAATAATGTCACCCAATAGCCATCCGATAAAATTATAGATCAGAGGGAAACATACCTAAATGTTAATAGAAAGTCGGGCTTTAAATTCTAGCTACTGCATCTTTAACCTTTCTCTAAGAGAAATCAGTAGTTTTCTTTAACAGAAATTATTACTTTTATACTAGAAAAAATAAAATGCTAGTGTTTAAAAGTCCCATGTGGGGTGCTTCCCTGGTGGCACAGTGGTAAGAATCCACCCGCCGATGCAGGGGACAGGGGTTCGAGCCCTGGTCTGGGAAGATCCCACACGCCGTGCAGCAACTAAGCCCGTGTGCCACAACTACTGAGCCTGTGCTCTAGAGCCCGCGAGCCACAACTACTGAAGGCCACAAGCCTAGAGCCCGTGCTCCGCAATGAGAAGCCCATGCACCACAATGAAGCGCTGCAACTAGAGAAAGCCCCCGTGCAGCAGTGAAGACCCAATGCAGCCCAAAAAAAAAAAAAAAAGTCCCACGTGGGGCCCCAGAGCTGGGGAGGGCTCTGAGTGGGTCAGGTACCTCTTCCAGGGCCACAGCAGCTGTCTCCGGCTTGACTGTACAGGGGCTGTCCTCTAACAAGCCCTGGTCCCCCAGGCCCCTGGTTCCATCACTGGGCACAAAACAGCCCAGTACTGCTCAGGGGATATTAGTGACTGACAAAGGCTCAGCCCCAGTTAATACAACAGCCTGGAAACACAAGAAATCTCAGTGATGCAGCAGGAAGCAGCTGGGAGGCATTGAGGACTGAAACGAGAGCATCTCCACCCAAATAGCAAACATGAGATCACCATAACCCAGGCCTGGGCCTCCCTCAACTTTCCCTTTGTATGTCTTTGGCCTGCCTCTGCTTTGCAGGGCCAGCGTTCAGAATGAATACATTATATTTATAAAGTGACAATAAGAATCAACTTGTAAAACTACAGGGCCCTGGTTATGTAAATTAAAGGTGTCTCCTCAAAGAAATAATATGTTGCCACTTAAAGTGTCATTTACAGAGCACATCATGATACAAAAAAAGCCTTACATTAAAATGCTGAATGAAAAAAAAAGCAGGAAATAAAAACACATGTGCTACGTGGTTATAATTCATCAAACAATGTACACACGGAAACAAGACAGGAAGAAAACAGCATATGCTAAAAGGTTTGTGTTAACTGTGGTTGCCTTTGAAGGGAAAGTTACACCAGTAACTCATTCATCAGTTTTCTCTGTTCTCCAATTTTTAATACACATGCACTCACTTTACAATTAAAAGAAAGTAAATTTTATACTTTTTTTACTGTTCCCCTTATGATGAAAACTACTCAAGAAGAGGGTGTTTGGTCGTAACGTATGCAGAAACAGAAATGTAACACTGTGCACATGAAACTTACATAATGCTACAACCCAACGGCACCTCAATTAAAAAAGATCAAAACTGGGCCTTCCCTGGTGGCGCAGTGGTTCAGAGTCCGCCCACAGATGCGGGGGACACGGGTTCGCGCCCCGGTCCGGGAAGATCCCACATGCCGCGGAGCGGCTGCGCCCGTGAGCCATGGCCGCTGAGCCTGCGTGTCCGGAGCCTGTGCTCCGCAACGGGAGAGGCCACAGCGGTGAGAGGCCCGCGTACCGCAAAAAAAAAAAAAAAAAGATCAAAACTAAGAAATGCAAAAAAAGAAAAAAAAGGAAAGAAAGATCAAGCTGCAGAATATACTGGGAGGAATCAAGGTAGAAGCAAGGATTTGTGTTAGGACAGAGGCTGCAATCTTTGAGCTAGTGTGAGCTATGGTGCAAAGTTGTCATGAGGCAAAATAAAATCAAAGTAAGAATAAAAGGAGAGTACTTGGTCAGAAAGGCAAGGCTGCTGTGATGCGACCATTTTGCCACGTTTAGGTTCAGGGTTACCATGATGTGGCTATCCTGTACGTCTAAAACTTGACTTCAGAGCAAGAAAATGAAGCCTCTCTCAAACAAATTTTTTGTTGTTGTTGTTTTGCGGTAGGCGAGCCTCTCACTGTTGTGGCCTCTCCCGTTGCAGAGCACAGGCTCAGCGGCCATGGCTCACGGGGCCCAGCCGCTCCGCGGCAGGTGGGATCTTCCCAGACCGGGGCACGAACCAGTGTCCCCTGCATCGGCAGGCGGACTCTCAACCACTGCGCCACCAGGGAAGCCCCAAATAAATATTTTTTTTAAATACATTTCTTGTGATACTGCTATGCTCCCATGAGGAAGGCTAAAGCGAAAAATGACAAATACCAAGTGTGGATGAGGATGTGGAGCATCTGGCACTTTCCCGGGTGGAGAAGCACAAATTCGTACAATTTGGAAAACTATCAATTTCTACTAAAGCTAAACACAAATATCCCCAAGGGCCCAACAAAGCCACATAATACATGTCCTCAAGATAAGCTCAGGGAGGTCCACAGCAGCACCATTCATGAGACCTCAAGCTGGAAACGTCCCACTTGTCCATCAGGAAGAGATGGGGATAGAGGGGTCATGGAATACAGCTGGCCCTGGAAAAACATGGATCTGTACTGCACCAGTCCACTTACTTATATGTGGATTTTTCTCAATAAATAAAGTACCTGTATTTTCATTTTACACATCTTTAAATTAACTAAGTTTGGGGAAAAGTTTGTGTTTGATTAGAGATCACAATATGTAAAATCAGAAGAACTAGCGTTTGAGTCCTTATTCTATTCAAACTGTTTGAGCTTCTGCTCTTGTGTGAGTCATTTATCAATTCCTTTGTTTTTGAGGCAAAGACAGCAAGCAGTACCAGTACTTGGATTCTTGACTGGTTGGGGGTCGACACGCCTAACCCCCTCCCCCTCATTGTTCAAGGATCAATGACTTATTCATACTCTGACTTCATATGGCGGACAGGAGTGAACAAACTACAATAAACATGCAACACGGTCAACCCTGATGAATCAAACATGGAGCAAGAATTAACAGGCATGAGTGAGTACCTGCTACATGACTGCATTTACTTAAAGGTCAAAAACAGGCCGAGGGCTTCCCTGGTGGCGCAGTGGTTGAGAGTCCGCCTGCCGATGCAGGGGACACGGGTTCATGCCCCGGTTCGGGAAGACCTCACATGCCGCGGAGTGGCTGGGCCCGTGAGCCATGGCCGCTGAGCCTCCGTGTCCGGAGCCTGTGCTCAGCAACGGGAGAGGCCACAGCAGTGAGAGGCCCACGTACCACAAAAAACAAACAAACAAAAAAAAAACAGGCGGAGCCAATCTCCGTTAGAAGTCAGGATATAGATCCAGGCGGGGGAGGAAGGAGGCAAGAGGAGGCTTCTGAGGTCAGAGCCTGTTTATCTGCTGCCAGTTACGGGAGTGCGTTCACTTCACGAAAATTCATCAAGCTGTGTGTTTATGATTTGTGCACTTTCCTGTGTGTGTATATATATGCACGGATGTGTACATATGCATAGTTCTTTAAGCAGCTTATTTAGGGAAAAAAACCCCGCGAGGTGGGACAAGTGGTGTTGTCTGTTTACTACCTAGTCCTTTGATTTACCCGGACACAATTGCGTCATTCCTCGTATGAGAGCCTCTGACTGCCTTTAATCTGGAGAACAGAAAAAAGAGGGGAGAGGATGCGGGCGGGGGAGGTTCTCCAGTTTTAAATTTTCTTTGCACTTTCATGGGGACTGACTGTATAAAAGCTAAAAAGTATTCAGACTCAAATCACTTCCTTTTACAGGGTGAGTACACACATTTTAGAAATAGATGTTCTGCACTCCCCCACCCCCGCCATTAGCACGAATGTCTCTCCTACAGAGAGAGTGAATTAAAAAAAATAAGGATCAATATGGAAACTAACTCTGAAAACAGATATTATGCTTCTGATGGATTTACAGTGATTGGGATAATTTGAAGTTTCCAGAATTTTCCTCCGTCACATCATTTCTGCTCTCTGCTTCTACCAGCAACAATGGAGTACACACATATTTACCTCCAAATCACTGAAGGGTCACACATCCCCAATTCCTCTTCCCTCAACAAAAATCACTTCCTCTAAATGGCCATTACAAGAAAACTCAAATAGGAAAGGGCATAGAGACAGGTTGCGAAATACAATTTGCTGCAGAAATTCAAATTAAAATGAGCCTTTTAAAAAAACTGAAATGAGCTTTTAAGTTTTCTAAACCAAAACCGTTCTTCAGTTTGTCACCTGTAAAGTAGGGCTGTCAGGAGGATGAAATGGGATGGTCCACGTCAAACTCCTAGAAGAGCACTGCACACCTAACCAGCACACAACAGGGGGCAGCAACTATTACAATTCTCATCAAATTAATCTAGCACAATCCAAGTCACAAGAACTAACCAACCATCCAAAGCACAACCTGAAATGTGACCCCTGTAAACTCATTAAGCAAAAGGAAACATCTGGGGACAGCACCTCCACCTTACGGAGCATGTACACGTGTTTTAGGTTGCAGGGGGTGGGGGGTGGCATTCAGCTCTAGTGGGCATGACTTTGCAACACGGAGAACTCTTTGCTTATGGAGAATTCTTGAGACCGGACTGTCTAAAGAAAAGCACTAAAGAACTCATCATCGGTCTAAAATAAAGGTTTACCAAAAACACCGAGAGATTCCTCACCTACCAAAATAACCACACGACGCTTCCTATATTAGCCTGCTCAGGCTGCCATAAGAAAATATCACAGGCCGGGGGGCTTAGACACTGGCAATTTATCTTCTTATAGCTCTGGAGTCTGGAAACTCCAAGATCAAGGTGTCAGCAGATTTGTTACCTTCTGAGGCCTCTCCCCTTGGCTTGCAGACGGCCACCTTCTCCCTGTGTCCTCATGGGCTTTCCTCTCATGCCTGGCATCTCTCTTCGTGTCCTAATCGCCTCTTCTTAGAACACCACTCAGATTAGTTAAGGGCTCACCGTAATGGCCTCGTTTTAATTTAATCATCTCTTTAAAGGCCCTGTCTCCAAATACAGTCACTTGCTAGGTGCTGGGTTAAGACCTCAACGTGTAAATCTGGAGAGGGACACACGTCAGCCCATGACACTTCCCAAATGCTTTCTTCCAACAGCTCAAGACTTCCTTAGCTGCTAAATGAGAAGCTGAACTCAGAGTTAAGAACATAATCCAAACACGAATCTCTTGCCCAGCAGGTTCTTCTTTTTTTTTTTTTTAAAGACAGGATGAGTCACCTTAAGGACAGTAAGGGGCATGGCTTTTCATAGAGTGTACACATTCCACTCATCCAGGGGGTCCTAACAGCTGCAATTCTGCCCACTCCTACTCCTCCCACCCCCCGGGGGACATGGCAATGCCTGGAGACAGTTTTGGTTGTCACAACTGGGGGGAGGGTGCCACTGGCATCTAGGGGGTAGAGGCCAGCGATGCTGCCCAACATCCTACAGTGCACAGGACAGGCTCCCAAGGCAGAGAACTGTCAAACCGAAAATATCAATAGTGCTGAGGTTGAGGATCCCTGAGGTCTAAACTGGCCAAACTCTACCTCATCTTGTGTCACAGCAGATGGCCCAGCAAAGAGGGGGAGAGCCTACCAGGCCCCGTTCCCTCCACAGGCATCTTCTTCCTCAGGGAGGGCAGCCAGCAGGCTCTTCCCTGGCACTGGGCAAATGCCACAGAGATATAACTGGAAGAAGGCAATAGTCTCCAGCCCACCCAGCTTTCCAATTCACACAAGAAGCCTTTCTTTCCATGGGGCCCCTTCCAACTGTCCTCTCCCACAAACCTCCCACAAACTTTAGAAAATGATTAAAGCAACGTCAAGGTCCCAGATGAACTAGGTAAACTAACCATCGTTTAAAAACCATGTTTTTTGGGCTTCCCTGGTGGCGCAGTGGTTGAGAGTCCACCTGCCGATGCAAGGGACACGGGTTCGTGCCCCAGTCCGGGAAGATCCCACATGCCACGGAGCGGCTGGGCCCGTGAGCCATGGCCGCTGAGCCTGCGCGTCCGGAGCCTGTGCTCCGCAACGGGAGAGGCTGCAACAGTGAGGGGCCCACGTACCGCAAAAAAAAATTTTAAATAAGTGAATAATGTTTTTCATGGACAACTTGGAAAAATAAAAAGAATTTTTAAGTCAGCCACTATGGAAAATAGTATGGAGGTTCCTCAAAACACTAAAAATAGAACTACCATATGATCTAGCAATCCCACTCCCGGGCCATATATCCGGACAAAACCGTAATTCGAAAAGATGCATGCACCCCAATGTTCATAGCAGCACTATTTACAATAGCCAAGACACGGAAGCAATCTAAATGCCCATCGACAGATGAGTGGATAAAGAAGATGTGGTACATGTACACAATGTTATTATTCAGCCATAAAAAAGAATGAAATAATGCCATCTGCAGCAACATGAATGGACCTAGAGGTTATCATACTAAGTGAATAACTTAGACAAAGACAAATATCATATGACATTGTTTATATGTGGAATCTAAAACATGACCTAAATGAACTTATCCATGAAACAGAAACACTCACAGACACAGAAGACAGACTTGTCGCTGCTCAGGGGTTGATGGGATGGGCAAGGGATGGAACGGGAGTTTGGGATTAGCAGCTGCAAACTATTATATACAGAATGGATAAACAACAAGGTCCTACTGCAGAGCACAGGGAACTATATTCGATATTCTGTAATAAATCCTAATGGAAAAGAATATATATATGCATAACTGACTCACTTTGCTATATAGCAGAAACTAACACAACACTACAAATCAACTATACTTCAATAAAATAAATTTTTTTAAAAAGAATTTTTAATCTATTAGCACAACCAGCTTATCCCTTTTCTTTCCCCTTTGTAACAATAACATTATATTTTTTGACTAACAGCACCATGCTATTAGCACAGGCCACCACTTCCTAAATGTCAGGCATGACGTGGGCACGTCTACAAACCTACCGAGCTATTACTGACTTCATACTTTTAAATCAACTCTGTGTTTTTTACTGAAATGTATTCTAAAAGAAATCTTCCTGTCACTACTACAAAGAGAAAACAAGTATCACTTGGCACAAAAAGAAGGAACTATAAACATATTTGCTAGCCTTTCAATGTTTGGCCACGAGCCACCTAAAGTGATCTCCGGCGAAGCTTCCCACGGGCCAAGCTCTGAATACCTCAATCAATCTTTCAAAGTCACATAAATAAAAGACGCGAGCTTTAAAAACAATCAGCACCATTCTATCTCTTTAGGTAAAAGTCATCAAAAAATATGTTACAATGAGTCTTTTTCTTTCTAAATTAAACCAAAGTCCACTCACTTTTAGGAGGGAAGCTCCAGGCACTTTATGTCCATTCCCAAAGGTGGCCATCAAGTCTGGCCAGCCCTAGTTAATGATTTTCATCACGTGCACCTGGGTAGAGATATTAGAAGAAACTTCTGTTTTGAGAAGCGACAGCCCGAAGTCCAAAGACGGATCATTCGACACCCCGCCTCCTCCTTTCTACTTGTTGCATGGGTGGCCGAGGTCGAGGTCAAATGGCCACCCTGCTTCCTTAGGGACTGGCACCCAAGTGGCTCACTGGCCTTCCTCAGGGAAGCCCCGGCAAGAGTGGCGCCTGTATCCACGCTCTACCCTTCAGCATCTCCACCTGGGTTTGTAATTTCACATCTGGTGTCACTGCCTGTGCCTGGCATGGGCAGGGAGCACCTGGTCCGGGTTTGGTCAGTACAGGGGAGGGCCCACGGCAGGGATTCTGTAACAGGAAGTGGATGGCACAAGTGCAGCTGGGCTGGCAGAGGACGCACAGAGCACTTCCTGATGGGCCGCTACCAACGCCTGCTCTGACTGTTCTCATCCAAGGGAGCAGAGAGCTGTTAATGCAACTCTCCACTCCATCACAGAGAGGGGAAGGGCTGGGGTCTATGCATTTCATTCACCAGCACAATCCCCCTATATGCTCCCCCCAACACACCCCACCCCCCAATATTAATACCTAATATTAGGTATTAGGACTGCATACCTAATACCGCGTCCACTGTGCCAACAGAAAGACACTGAAAACACACGCACCCCTACATACAGCCCATCCTTCCGATTTGTGGTATTTGTTTTTGCCAATTCACCTACTGCCTAAAATTCGTAACCTCAAAAATCAATGCTCACAGCACTCTCGTGGTCATTCACAGACATGCTCAGAGTGGAAAGAACAATCCGAGTCACCCACACACATTCCCAGCTGAGGCTGAACGGGGCGAGGATCTGCCTTCTCGTCTCCGCTCTCATACTGTACAAAAGTGTCCTCTTCATGGCCTGTTTAGTGCCATGTGTCCTGCATTTCTGTGCTTTTTGTTATCTATTTCACTGTTTAAAATGGTCCCAGCACTGTCAGCGTTCCCAAGAGCAAGAAGCCTGTGATGTGCCTCATGGAGAAAAACACATGTGTTACATATAAGCTTCCTTCAAGGCATGAGCTGCAGTGCTGTTGGTCATGAGCTCAATGTTAATGAATCCACAATATATTTAAATACCATGTCTTTCAACAGAAATATACCTAACACAGGGTTCTCTACTCATCAGTCGACTGAAATGTTGTAACCCAAGGCTCGCAGGAACCTAACCCTATATTTCCCCCTAGGAGCTGTGGTTCACTGTTCGCTAATTCAGTGCTGGCAGGGACTTCACAGAACAAAACTACTGCAAGTAATGAGAATCAACCGTACTGTATACCTAATACTACCCTCCATGATGTCAACAGAGACAGGCATTTTAACATCACAAGTCAGAAGCGACAGCTTCAATCAAAAGTTCAGAACTTCCCACTGAATAAACACATCTGTATAAAGAACCCCCTACGCGGGCACTGTTCGTCCACATCAACAGTGAATTCACATCACTGCTGCACCCTCGTCCTGGCGTGGCGTGAGCACCTCTGCAAAGGAGCACCTGGCCTGCAGCAGCCCTGCCACTACAGATTTAGTCATTTGAGGTCTGAGAGAGCTTCTGGCAGAGTCAAGTCCTCTGTGGCCATTTTCTGGCCAGAGTTCTTACTCAACCAGACTCTCTACAAAGTTCTAGAAAGAAGAGGAGATCGTGTTACCCAGTGCAAGAGTCCGCATGAGGCTTGGTCCCTCTTCCAGGCTGTGCAAAGAACAATTTCTGACGTCCTCTGAGGGCTCATTATCTACTCTGCATATATTATGCCCGACCACATGGGCTCTTACTATGTCGCCACTTTACGGAAGAGGAAACTGAGGCACAGGAGGGAAAAGACAGTGGTCTGGGACTTCTCTGGTGGCACGGTAGTTAAGAATCCACCTGCCGGACTTCCCTGGTGGCGCAGTGGTTGAGAGTCCGCCTGCCGATGCAGGGGATACAGGTTTGTGCTCCGGTCCAGGAAGATCCCACATGCCGCGGAGCAACTAAGCCCGTGCGCCACAACTACTGAGCCTGCACTCTAGAGCCCGCAAGCCACAACTACTAAGTCCACGTGCCACAACTACTGAAGCCTGTGCTCTAGAGCCTGTGCTCCATGACAAGAGAAGCCACGGCAATGAGAAGCCCGCGCACCACAACGAAGAGTAGCCCCCGCTCATCGCAACTAGAGAAGGCCCGTGCACAGCAACAGAGACCCAACGCAGCCAAAAATAAACCTCACAGTAGACAAGAGAAATAAAAGCATATGTCTATACAAAGACTTGAATGTTCTTAGCAGTGTTATTTACAATAGTCAAATACTGGAAATAATCCAAATGTCCATCTTGGTGAACAGATAAACAAAATATGGTATATCTACACAATGGAATTCTATTAAGCAATAAAAAGGAACTTTAAAGCCATTGTGCTAACAAAAAAGAAGCAGACTCACAGACATGGAGAACAAAACAAGTTGTTACCAGTGGGGGGTGGTGGGTGCTAAATAGGGGCTGGGGAGCAAAAGGTACAAACTACTGGGTGTGAGATGAGCTCAAGGATGTACTGTACAACACAGGGAATATAACCAATATTTTGTAATAACTGTAAATATAAAGTAACCTTTAAAAATTGTATTAAAAAATTTAAAATTAAAAAAAAATGCTGTGAAAAAAGGCAGATACAAAGACAACATATTTTATGATTCCATTTATACAAAATTTCCAGAAAGGGCAAACCTATGAAAACAGAAAACAGACCAGTGACAGCCCGGGATGAACTGCGAACAGGCACGAGGGAACTTTTGGGACTGATGGAAATGTTCAAAAACTGGATCGTGGGGATGGCTGCACAAACTCTATAAATCTACTTTAAAAAAATCAGTGAGCTGTACATTAACAGTGGATGTATTTTATGTGATGTAAATTATACTTGAATAAAGTTATTTATAAAAAAAAAAGCTGAAATAGACTCTGTACCTAAATAGTCAGCTCTTTCTTAACCCAGTTCATCCAAAACTTCCTAATGCCCCAAGTCCAAATACATCAAAAATCAAAGCATCCTTGCCCAATTTGGCCACAAAACCCCAAATTATTACTAAGAGAAGGCAAAGTCTCAGTTCTGCCAGAGCTGCTTTTGACAATCTATCACACCAGGGCGTCTACATACCTGGATGGAATAGTTTATGTAGTTAATCATTTCCTGGATTTGATCAGGAAGGAGCAATGAAGTCAGTAATATTTCTTTACTTCCTACCATCAAAGGTCCTTCCTCTCAAAGGAGCGTTCTGGAGATCCCCCAAAGCAAACCTTACACAAAGACCTAATTATCACTATCTGTCCTAGTAAAGACCCAGGAGGTACTTAGCACTTAGTGTTCCAAACTTAACATGGATTAAGTCTCAAAACAATCCTAGGAGGTATACACAATTACTGTTACTCCCACTTCACAGATGAAAAAATGAGACCCAGAAAGGTAAAGTAATTTTCCCAAGTCACACAGCTAGTGAGTGGCAAAACCCAGGCTTGCACCCAGCCCTCCAATCCTACGCCTACGCTCTTAACAAATCTCTTGTGTTTCACCAAGAGGAGAACTTCATTTAGCCAGAAGGAAAGCACATGATGTCAGAAAAATGGTTTCCAGCAATGAGAGGCAAATGCCTTGTGTCCAAACAAAACCACTGTAATAGTTTTCTCAACATCAGGATGTGGTAACTTTCTCAAGAGAGAAAAGAGCTCTGGGTCTACGGGATTCCTCCAGCAAATAAACTGCATATCTTGGCGACATATGCTGAGTGACCCCAGCATTAATTATACTCTGTCTCCTGGGACCTGTGGCACCTATGTTTTTGGTTTTTTAACCACAAAATCCCCCAACCATCCTACAGCTTTGAGCCATTAGGTGAAAAGAGTTGATCCACCTCCTCACACTGAGTATCCCTATGACCTCCAACAAATTATTTAGCATCACTGAATCTTAGTTTCCCTGTCTATAAAATGAAGAAACTAACTCCAAAAATTCACACAGTTGTTATGAGGATTTAAACACAGCCATTTATCTCAAGTGCCCAGCAAAGAGTCTGACCCATCACAAATATATTTCTTATTCCTTTACCTCCCCCCCTGCCCCCCCCCACCTTAAACTACAGGAAGCCTTTCCATCTCTCTGTGCTTCCAAAAGTGCTTCCCAACACCAAGATCCGCAACTTCACAAGGCCTACTCCTAAAACTGCAGATTAAATACTAGAACATATACGCAAATACCTGGAATTCCAGACACATGAGTTGAATCTGAATCCATGTCACTGTTTAGGAAATCAATTCGTTCCAAAGCGGCAAATTCTAAAGGAGGAGAGATCTTCCATGCCAATAACAAACAGAAATCTTTTTTTTTTTTTCCAACTGTCAGCACCACTCCCTCTGGGCCCCTGTATCAACGGTGCATATTTCTATCATGGTAATCATCACTTTTAAATAATTATTTGCATTTTTCTCTCATGCACTGAATCAGAGGTTCTCAACTATGCCAGCGCATTAAAATCATCAGGGCAGCTTATAGCCAAGTCCCACCCCAGACTCTTATTTCAAAGGTCTAAAATGGGGCAGGGATGGTAATTGTTTAAGCTGCCCAGGTGATTCCAACGCAGGGTCAGGAGGTATGCACCTGTGGTCAGGGCTTGTTTAATTCGTATATGCACCCCAGACACCTGACACAGCCCCCCACACACACACACACACAGTAGGCATTTTATAATTGTTTTTGGCACAAATTAATAACTAGAGGACCTTCGAGTCCACTGATCATATTAATTCATTAAAACACTGAGAAAAAAAACATTTACTGAGGGTGTATATTACATCAGGCACTATGCCAGGCATACGGCTCAAGTTAATTGTTATCGTTCTTTAGCCTTGAGCGGTCAGGATTACAACGCGCGCGAACAGTGAAGGGAAAGGGTGGAGGGCTGTCGGTCTCTGGGGTCAGAGAGCCCGAGCGCAATCTGCATTTTGCAGCATCTTCCCAGCAGTCCTCGACCTCGCTGGGCTCTCTTCCTCCTCTGTATTCTATCAAAGGGGACTCCTCACCAGGAGATTTCAGGAAGACTTTAAGAAGACAGGGACAAAGACCTCACAAAATGGCAGCTGGCATCATTCTTCATTTTTCTTAATTCGACGGACACCTGGTGAAGCCAGCCTACTTGTTCACCCTCCTCACCCCCTCCGTCAAGTAACTGACGCCGCAAAAAGCGGCCGCCACAGGGAAAAGGCCCAGAGAGAACAGGACGCCAAAGGGAAGGGCGGGTCCGAGAGGCCCGGCCCCGCCCAGCTGCGGTTCTCAGCCTTCACCCGACAACAGCCTCACCTGGGCGGCCTCGGAAAATGCACATTTCCAGGTCCCACCCCCAAGAACTGATCGGCGGGTCTGGGCGGGGCCGGGGAATCTGCATTTTAACCAGCTCCCCTCAACCTTCCCCCCAGCTAACTCTGTCGCAGGCGATGCCACAGACCCTTAAAACCTCAACAGGTCATTGCCATCCTCCGAATAAGAAGACGGCAGGGCGCAAAACATCCTCCCGTCCTCTCTCTCCAAGTGAGGGAAACCCTCACCAGGCTGCCCAGGGGCCTGCCAATGCGGGAAGGCACAGCAGGTGGCAACCCCTACGCCTGCCAGGGGGCTCCTTCTCTCAAACTGGGGAGCCGTGGAGGGGGGGGTCTCCTGTTGACCAGTAGGAACCCTTCTCGCCCTCCTGCGGCTACTAGTTCGGGTCCAGCCAGGGCCGGGAGGGGAAGGCGGCCATCTGGGGGCTGAGACCCGGAGGCACTGATGGGGACCCCCCCAGGCGGGTCTGCGAAGGAAGCCATGCCTCCCCCGACAAATAAACTGAGCATATCCGGGCTTCCGAGGACTCCACGCGCAGAGCAAGGTTTGATACTGACCGAGTCGTAATTACAACGACAAGGAGTACTCAGGAAACAAAATGGTTAAGAGGCAAGGCTGATCCCAATTCCACGCGCGTGTAAACAGCGCTGGGCAGGCCCGGCTTCTCGGGGTTTGGAAAGGAAGGTGGGCATCGGTGAGAGGCAGCCGGGCGCTTGGGCCCAAAAGGGACGCGATCGCGCCGGGGGCCCGGGCGGAAACGAGATGAG